>NW_022631019.1:5040651-5231919 GCF_010015895.1 Lontra canadensis | reverse complement strand
AAACCAACCCCACAGCCCCCCCCCGGCGGTGGGGGGCCGGCAAGCCGCCGCCCCCCCTCCCCCCCCCCCCCCCCCCCCCCGCCGCTCCATGTCCCAGAGCTGGTACCCAGAGCCAGGCATCTGAGGACTCCTGGGTCCTTCACCTCCAGGCTCCTTTCCCTCCCCACCTAGAGTGAAGGTCATTTTATCTTTTCATCAAGAGAGTCTCCCTTCCAGTTTGTCTCAGTGACTCCATATTATCCCTCAATACCAGGGGCAAAGCAAACACTGTCCCAGTACAGTACGCAGTTCCCAACTGCAACGCTTCCGAATTTTCTTATTTTTCATCACTCTTCCTATTTTGGGCCGCACCCAGAGGAGCAGTACAGAGTGTTCAGCAACACACACACAAGGCCAGAGCGCTGCTTGGGGCTAACGTCGATTTCAGTGATTACACGGCCTGAGCTCCTCAGCATGGCACTCAAGCTCCCCGACAGTGAGCCAGATTTGGCTAATGATTATGCCACCTGAGTGACACAGAAGGACACACTGACATGTGCTTTTTACTTTCAGCAGTCTCAAGGGAACAAACCCGGCCCCAGACCTCCTTTCTCCCTTTGGTTAGAGAACCTAAGAATGAGGCTGCGGCATCAGTGACTGCAGCGTCCTTTAGGGAGGAGAAAGCTCTGTGCCCGAGGGCAGTTTAAGGGGCTGGCGCTGACTGGAACCCGAGGACAGTGCCTGCCACGGTGGTCATCTCTAAGGTCCTTAAACACCCGGGTCTTTGGAACCCTGAGCTTTTACATGGGTTACGTCAATCGGTAACTGCCATGTGTTAGAAATTAAAACTGGGAAACGTTTACAACACAGTATTTGAGCATCCATGCCACGCCCAAACGATGGCATCGCCCCACTCTCATGTCACTCCTGTGAGAATGGGAAGGAAAAGGGCAAATAATGTCTTAATATCTGCTTCCACCTTATGACCCCCTTGAAAGAACTCCCGAGAATCTCTGCTGGAATTAGGCAAAGTCCCCAGGATCCCTGGCTTGTAACTTCTTTAACAAGTCCCTCGTATTGAACAAAACATCATGTCATTTTATCTAACTATCCATTCATTTATTTATTTATTCTTTTGACAAAGACTTCATAAAGACCAATAACGAAGAAGGCACTGGCCAAAGTTATATGGAAAAAATGCAGATGGCAGAGTATCATGACACTGGAGCATTAAGACTGGATTTTACAGTGGAATCAGAAAACAAAATATTACCAAGTTTCAAAGATGTGGGGACATCTATGAAGGACCAACAACCTCCTTCTAAACTACGTGACAGATAACACGGTGCCTAAGATCTAAACTTTAACACGAGGATCAGGCAGAAAGCACCCCGAGGCCTCGAATCCACAGGGCAAGCACAGGACAGCGCTGTTATGTTTATGTCTGACCGATTCTTGCTGACTGGGTGCTGGCAGACATACTTCCTGGCACAGAGATCTGCTGTAACAAGCTGTTTACTGAATTCCAGAGGGCATTATTTTCCTCAGAGGTCAACCAAACACGGAAACCATGAAGTTTCACGGAACACAGACCAAAAGCACAGAGAGGCAGAAAATAGAACTGTACTCATTTCTGAAATGACAGCAACTTCATGCCACCCAAACTAAACAGGCCAATACGGATGCCCTTCATGCTTTGTGAAGGGCAAGTATGTGGAACAAAATCTTCTGATTCAAGACCACCCGTCACGCATTTTTGAAGAAAACCCAACAACTCGTTTTAACACAGGATGGGTCTGCACGTTACCTGCACAGATGGCGGCGATGAGGCCTTTCCTTTTTTCTTGCTCCTTTAGTATCTCCTTCACAGCAGGAGACTGTGCAAAGAAAGCCCAAACACATCAAGTTATCATGAAGCCACGAGTTCACTCTCCAGCTGGAAACCCTGGGAGAATCTGCTTTTAGTTTAAACTGCAAGATCTTCAATCTATCTTCTAACATTTCTAAATCATTACTAGAAAAATTACCAAATTCATGCCGTTTCTACATTGTTAGACCTAAGCAAGGCATTTAATAGAAGAGAAGGGCATCCTTTTTAAAAAGATGTTTAAAGATGAGATGAGAAAACTAACTTCCCTTGGGCAAACTGACACCTGCCATTTTGTGCTCCTGGGATAAAGAAGGAAAAGGAAGGGTATGTGGTGCTTTGGGTGTTTCCAGATGGCCGAGCAAGGAACAGGGTCCAGCAGAGTCCACAAGTCAGATTCGACCTGCTTTGTAAGCTTCTGTCTGCCGTGCCCCTCCCTTCTCTCCCGCTTTTCCTGCAGGCTGACTCCTCACAGAGGACCTCAGTGAAGAAGCAGGGGCCTGTTCTGAAGCCATTTTTCACCCCCCACTGGCAGTTCAGTCCCCTGCAGCAACCAGGCCCCAGCCCCTTTTATGCTTAAACTTTCATGAAACACAAAATTAGATTCATTCTTCTACCGCACAGAATCTGTTCACAGATAACTGTTCCACCAATTTCGCTTACTCATGTGATAGATGTTGGTAGAGATGTTTCCTTAATTAAGCCAGAACACCATTCTGTTCATTTCACTGCTCCTACTTTATTCCCAGTCTCCTTCCTGAAATATTTCAGTGACAAAACCAACAGAACCCAGGCAGATGCTGAAATAATTCCTCTATATGGTTTTTACCTCAGATAAATTCTGCGCACCCAGATTGCCTCCTGGCAGAACCACTACGTCATAAGGTCCCTGTAGTTAAGAAGAAAAAAAAAAGGTAAAACATTTCATCTGAAATGCGCACTACAGTGATAGTTCAACAACACTTCCCTGTTGTAAATGTGGGTCTGAGCAAAACACTGTTCACAGAAGAGCAGTTACATAAAGGAAGGTCTCTCTCCACAGTGCAGTGTTGCCGTAACTAGCGAAAAATCGAAACACAGTTAACACAAAAGGATGTCCGTATTGCAGAATTACAGGTGTAACATGATCTCATTCTTGTAAAAGAAAAAAAAAAGGGGGTGTCTGGCTGGCTCAGTCTGTGGAGCACATGACTCCTATTCTCAGGGGCTGGGAGTTTGGGTGCCACGTTGGATGCAGAGCTTACTTTAAAACATTTTTTTTTTTAAAGTATGTAGTCCCAACATACATGGGATACACATGTATGGTCTGCAGATACTCACGGACCAAAGAGGCAGCCCAGCTGCTACTGGGGTGTGGAGTGGGATGGTGGCGAGGGGACAGTGAGAAAGGGACATTTCAACACTTGGGACTCTTTGTAGGTCTATGCTGTATAAGAGTTATTTTTTTAATAAGAATGTACACAGTCATAAAAATAATGAAAAGAAAACAAATTTTAAGTGAAAGGCACAGAAAAAAGTTTCCACCTCTATGAAAAGTGATACCTGGGGTGTGTGGGGGGGAACAACGGCAGTGTTTTCGTGTTCCAAGCACCCAACGTCCCAGAAATCTACTGAGTCCACACTTGCTGAATTAATGATATGGAAATTGGTTTAATATACTTTAAAGATGTGAAGAGTTTTAAAAATTTAGTCATTCAGCAGATCACCAAGTGACAACTTAGAACATACTTAGGGTAACACATATTGCTTAGAATTACTCTTGAAGACAAAGAACATTCTACTGTTGCTTTAAAACGAAGCAAAACTACAAACTAAACAGAAAGTGTGTTGAGTACAGAACTTCTTTCACTTTTAGAATCTGAATAAACAGATACAAAAGGTGACCACTATTCTAAGACACCCAGACACAAGATGAAACAGAACAGATAACAGGGAGTACCTACTTCTAGTCAGCCACTTTGAATATGCTCTTTAGAACGTCTCAACACCTTCTACATATATACCAATATTCCTATCCTCCACAATCTGGCATCGAAATATGTGAACTTATCAGACAGGAATAAACCATTCTCTGAGTGAGGGCAGCCAAGCACAGGAATCACACTCTGGGCTCCTTGGCAGGGCACGAATGGCCATCGACGAGCTGCCTCTGTTGGTTTTCCTGCCACATCGATGCTCCAAGAGCATATGGCCCACAGCCCTATCACATGGCCATTAAGCAGCGAACCACAAGGAAGGGTGGGCCAAAGCTCCTGTGCATGTTTGGGTGGCCTTGCTTCTGAGGAAAGGGACCTTAGCTCTTCAAAGATTCCCAAGCGTTAGGTGCCGATAAAGTTGCACAATTTAACTAGAATTCTTACTCCTCCCTTAACCCCACTACTAATCAACTATGAGCTGTCCCACGTAAAATGAATCACACAATTATGTCCGTGTCACTGAAAATGGAAAGGCAAAAAGCAGCTTTTGAATAAATAAGAAACAGGAAATGTGGCAGGTGATTCCTTGTATCAGGTGATGAATCAAGATGTATCAGGAGGCAAAGCAGCCTTCGAGGCCAGAGGAACACTGATGACAGCACCTACTCACTGAGCACAGGCAGCAAGGAACTGCCAACTTCCATGGATACAGAGGGAAAAACGGCAGTCCTCGACTTCCCAGGGCTTATCATAGTGGGGAAGACATCCAACCAAAGTAACTTTTTAAAAATAAGTCAGTGCTAACAGCCTGAGATGTGATCAAAAGACATATGAAGAACCTGATAAGGAAGCCACAGGAAGGAGTAACTCCAGGTATGGAGAACAAACCTCTTTTTTTGCATCTTCCAGGCTGGCATCAGGACAAATGACGACGTCTCGGCTACACTGTACTGGGTCTTTCCCAGCCAGACCCGCGATGGTGACTTTAATCTAAGAGAAAGAGGTCATCAGATAAAACACTCAAACATAAATTTAGAGTAACATTTTCATAGCTGCTGTTTTAAAATAACTTGGCAGGAAATACTGCAACAAAACCATGTTGACTTTAAGTTAGTAAGTTAGCTAAATATAATAACTAGGTCTGTCCCCATTTGCCTGGGACAGTTTGATTTACAGATGCTGTCCTGGTACCCTGTCTGGTTAGCGCCCTTTCTCCCACAAGTGTTCTGCTTTGGGCAATCATCATGTTAATAATCCATCTTACAAAGTTATTGTTGCTATTTAAATATCACGGTGTTTCCTAAAGATAGAAAGACAAGTTAAAACAATGAATTATTACTTTAGCTTGCAAAAATTTACTAAGTTAATAAAACCAAGAGCTGGTACTGGGAAAATGGGAATTTCCCTATACTGCTGGTGGGCCCACATGTTGGTACTTTGGGGAACCATGTGCCAAAATCTGGTAATGCCACCTATGGGCTGTTCTTTGGCAAAGCAATTCCACTTTCAGGAACAAAATCAGGAAAAACTTCCACACGTTTGCATAAGGAAACCTGTACAAGACTATTTAAGTATTATAATGTCCTGAAGCAGCGTAACAGAAGAATGGGTAGACTGGTGCATATTCCTAGAACATAAAAATAAGCAGCAATTTTAAATAAACAAACCGGATCTGGATGTGTCTTCATTCATGATAACCAGAGAAATGAAAGGTTAACAGACTTTGGGGTCAGACTGCTAGCTAGGATCGAAGTACTGGCTCTTATCCTCACTAAGTCTACAACGTGGACACCTTAGCTAGTCTCTCTATGCCTTAGTTTATTCAACTGTATGATGAGGATGGCAGTAACTCACAGGGTTGTTACAGGACTTAAGCAAGTTTATTAAGTGCTTAGAATGACATCTAGCATCTGTAAATGCTATTTAAGTGCTCACTATGTACATATATATATAGAGAGAAAGACAGACAGACACATGCAAAATGCAAATGCAGTCTAACGCTATTTTGAAGACATGCATGGGATGGATACACATCAATGAGCAGAGTTATCTCTGGGGCCAGAAGGGGAATAATACCAGGGAAATATACAAAGAGGGCTGGGCAACGCTTTATTTCTTTAATGCACCTGTTCCTCAAGAAGTGGGTCTACGAGAAATATGGCAAAATGTTAATAAGCATTAAATGTGGACAGAGTAAGCAGGTAATTATTACACACTCTATTTTTGTGTGTTTGAAATATCTTATAAAGTATACCGAGTATTATTTATTAAGAATGACTTTAAAACCCAGAAAGTTGAAAAAGGTGAGGGTAGAAAATGCTGGGGGACTTACTCCAGCTCGCCTCATGACATCTACGGGGATGACTGTCTCCATCTCCTCTGCTCCTTTGGCCAGGATGACCAGAGCTCTTTTCGAAGCCATTCTTATGTTGTATTTTTAAAAGAATTAAAAGAAGAAGAATTTCAAAAATCTTGGCAGTGCAACCCTAAAATAGCCCAAAAGTTCAGGTTCTTTAAGCAAAGTGACTAAATGCCTCCTAGGGAAAAGGTGCTGATAAACAGAACGTTAAGAAGCACTTTGGGGTAATACTGGTTTACACAGAACTTCAATGCTGTACTTTTTGGATGCCAACATGGTAAGGTTGCTAACACGTTAGTACTGTTCGGATTCTCTTTTACCATTTTTTTAAAACCCAGTATACAATGACTAATTGCAACTAAAATTTTCTAAAACACAAATACATGGGTCTTGCATTTCACACAATGCGGGGAGAAAGTCTTATTTTTGGAAATACTATTTCAGAGAAACGACTAAACTTAATTTCACGGGCAAAAAGCTACAGACACAGTCTTTAGCAATTAGCCGGTGAGATTTTTGGAGGGGATTTTCTTTTAAGTTCCAATAAGTGCGCTAAGAATTTCTGGAAAGTTAACAGTGCTAAATATTTCACATTTTAAAAAATGATGTAGAGAGACGGGAATTCCCCCACTAGACTCAACCTAACTGGACCCGCTCTTCGCACTTGGCTCCTTTGTTGCAAACGGCAGTTGCCAAGCGGGGGTCCGAGCCGTTTTTAGCCTGTGCTTTCTGTGGAGTCTGCTGCCCACGCAAAACGCGCGCTAATGAAAGCACTTCAGCCCACACAGCATCGACCAGCAGCCGCCGGGATGCCATGCACACGACCCGGAGAATACGAGGCCGTCCCGTCTGCTCCTGCCCGAAGGCCGCCCGCCCAGGAGGCGCGGCGGAACCCCGCCCTCCGCCGTCCCCTTCCGAAGCCCGCGCCGGGCTGCCCGTGGCCCCCTCGCCGCCCGCAGCGCTCCCCAACCCCCAACCCGAACCTCGACTCTGCCCACACTCCCGAACCTCAACCCCTTTCGCAGCAGTTCCCCGCCGGGGACGACCAAACCGCAAGCGGACTAAACGAGGACGCACACGAGCACGTACGCACGTCGTCCGAGCTCGGGACCTCAGACGCGCACTGCGCAGACGCACGCCTCCAGGCTGCTCGTTCTGCCCCGCCCCTCGGTGCTGCGCAGACGTTCGCCGCGCAGACCCCTCCGCGGTCTCCTCCCGCCACCTCCACCCGCCCCCCCCCCCGGCCCTGCACTGCGCAGACGCACGCCCCCCGGCTTCTCATTCGGCCCGTCCCCCCCAGTACTGCGCAGACGCACGCCGCCCAGGCCTCACCTCCTCCTGCTGTGCACAGATTGGCGCCCCTGGCTTGCTTACATCACATCCGGCTGAACCCACTAGAGCAGGCGTGGGGCATGGCCGGCGTTTCCAAGTCGTTCCTGTGAGTCCAAGGATGTTTCCATTTGGCACCGCCAGGATCACGAGAATCCCGCTGGTTCATGCATCCTCACGAAGTTAACCCTTAGCTGGTGGTCGCAGCCCGGAGGCGCGCGCTCCCTTTGGGAGCTGTGGCGGTTTGCTGTGAAGAGGCGTTTTCATGGAGCGGAGTTGAGTCCTCACGCTTCTTATGCGCGCTCGAGGTCCCTTTCCTGGAGCGCCTTCTGTGTCCCCTCCGACCTGTTCCCGCTCGTGTCCCCACGGTGGGCCACCCGTCCCCCGGTCCTGGGCGACTCTTAGCATTTCACGTGTGTTAGTTTTTCAGAGTTGTTTTTTCCCCCAAGATCCCGATGCTGCTGCTGCAGCCACAGGATTCGAGCCCTGCTGAGTACATGGACCTGATCGGTGACACTTATTTAAGTTAGAAACTCAAATTTTGTTAAAAATTTGAACTGAATATTGATACTTGGACCTATTTCAGAAACCAAAGTGATAAAAGTTACATTGAACAGATGGACTCCTATCCTTGTCCCCATCCAGTTCGTCCCCGCTCGCAGGCTCCCTGCGGGTAACGTATTAGTTTCCTGAGCATCTTTCCAGGATTCCTTGTTCAAGCACAAACAAATACAGTTTTACTTCTTTCTTAACAGAAATGTAGCAGACTGTATTGTTCTGTCCTTCTCTCCCTGCCACCACCTTATTATGTTGGAGACCTTTCCTTCTCAAAAGGAACTTCCTTTTTTTTTTTTTTTTCCCCAGATAATATGCCACTGTGACATGTCTCAGAGTTTATCAGTGCCCTACTGATAAACATTTAGGTTATTTCCAACTTTTTTTTTTCTTTTTAAAGTAGGCTCCCTGCGCAGCATGGAGCCAAACCCTGCAGCTTGAACTCTCGACCCTGAGATGAAGAAGACCTGAGATGCTATCAACAGTCAGATGCTTAACCGCTGAATCACCTTATTCATATGTCCTACTTGTATAGGCAAAACTGGAGAGTAAATTCCCAGGAGTGGTGGATACATCCATCAACTCCATACAAGTTAAGTCACTTATCACTCTCGCCAGTAATATGTGAGCTCAAACAGTATTTTAAATACACTGGGTGTTTTTGAAGTTTCAGTTTAGCTATTAAGAACATGTATTTTCAAGAAATAACTTGCAAGCCTTTGTTGGTTTACAAAGTGCTTTAATATATTTTATGAGATCCTTACAATGGTGGTGAGAGTGGTTTTTGCTAAGAATTGTACATAGATTTATAAATTGCAACACTGCACTGTGCAGAATTCCTAAGTATCTTTAAATAATCATTTGGCATTTTAAGAAAGCATTTTGGGAGTTCTGGAATGTCTTTATCTTCGGCTGTTTACAGAGGAAGCAGGAAAAAGCCACCCCCTTTCAGTTTTGAAGTATGGTGGGAAATAGGCAAGTGGTCAGACATGTGTTTCAGAAACCAAGGAGGAATTTAGGTAGATGAAGGAAGACCAAGCAAAGATGGGCTGTTGTGTTCCAGGGTCCCCAGTAAACTCTTGGAAGGAGGCAGCTGTGCTGGTGGCCTGCTGCAGCATGAGATAGCCAGCATAGAACAACAATGGCAAGACAGATGGTCTTGGTGGTGAAAGGGAGAGAGAGAACAAACCTGACTTAACACTCCTGAGACATCTGCATCACCATCAAGATCTGAAATGGACCTGGGTCAGCATCGATTTTTATCAGATGAATACATTGCACATAGTGTTTACAACTCAAGTATTGCTTATGGTAGATTTTCTTTTAGAAATCTCCACTCTTTCCTCTTTCATCTGCATGAGCGGTGGATATTTCCTGCCCCTTGACTTTGGGTTTGACCTTGTTTTATTTATTTTTTTAAAAGATTTTTATTTTATTTACTTGAGACGGAGGAGGGGCAGAGGGAAGAGCAGACTCCCCGCTAAGCAGGGAGCCTGATGTGGGGCTCAATCCCAGGACTCCGGGATCATGATCTCAGCTGAAGGCTGACACTTAACCAACTGAGCCACCCAGGAGTCCCGGGGCTGGCCTTGTTTTAGCTAAGAATGTTAACAGATGAGACCTGATTGAAGCCTTGAAAAGCATTGACCTGATGACCAGGCTTGCTCTCTTGTACATTTGCACTGTCATATAAAGGACTTTCCTTCAGGGCTGCTACTCCTGCCCATTCAACCTGGGTTTCAGAATGGAAACATGTGCTCCCTCGGCCAACCTGTACCTGTGCCCAAGGCAGTCACCACAGCCAAATGGCAGACTGTAGTACTCAGATTTTGATATGACATAACAGCTCAGTGATACGGCATTAAAAGGCTCATAATGAAAAACAGCAGTCTTCTGACTCAGTCCTTCCTACCCGTCAACCCTGCTTTCCAGAGGCAAATATTTTCAGCTCTTTAAAATTAGTTCTTGTAATTGTCTCA
This sequence comes from Lontra canadensis, assembly GCF_010015895.1. NCBI lineage: Eukaryota > Metazoa > Chordata > Mammalia > Carnivora > Mustelidae > Lontra > Lontra canadensis. Next base: position 5,221,935 of record NW_022631019.1, on the reverse strand, counting down.
ATAGTTGACCCTTGAACAGCATAGGCTTGAACTACATGGGTCCGCACATATTTTTCAATGAACACAGTTCAGTACTCTAAATGTATTTTCTCTTACTTGGGATTTTTTTTTAAGATTTTATTTATTTGAGAAAGAGAGCAAGCACGAGCGGGCAGAGGGGCAGAGGGAGAAGCAGACTCCCCACTGAGTAGGAGATCCAACATGGGGCTCAATCCTGGGACTCTGGGATTGTGACCTGATCCAAAGGTAGACACCCAACCAACTGAGTCACCCAGGTGTCCCTCTTCCTTATGATTTTAACATTTTCTATTCCCTGGGTTATTTTATTATAAGAATACAGTATATATAAAATATAACAAAGTATGTGTTAATTGACTATGTTATTGGTATGCTTTCCGGTCAGCAGTGGATAATTACTTTATTTTTAGTAATTGTGGGGGGAGTCAAAGTTATATGCAAATTTCTGACAGCACAGGCTGGGGGGTGGGAGAGTGTTTGCTGGTCCTACATTGTTCAAGAGTCAAGTGTATTTTTAAACAATATTCTATACTGTAATTTTTCCTTATTGGTTTTAGACATTGTATATTAACTTCCTGGAAAACATACTTTTCATTTCACAGCTGCAGAGGCTGGGGTCTGGAGGGGTGAAATGACTAAAAGGTCCTACACAGTCTTGGTCAAATTCAGATATTCTGATACCCAAATTCATATTCTAGCCACCATAAACTCTATCAGTATTTCTTTTCTTTTTTTTTTTTTAAGATTTTATTTATTTATTTGACAGAGAGAGATCACAAGTAGGCAGAGAGGCAGGCAGAGAGAGAGGGGGAAGCAGGCTCCCCGCCAAGCAGAGAGCCCGATGCGGGACTCGATCCCAGGACCCCGAGATCATGACCTGAGCTGAAGGCAGAGGCTTAACCCACTGAGCCACCCAGGCGCCCTCTATCAGTATTTCTTAATAAGTCCATAACACCCATGACACTCATCTTAACTTTCTAGCTCATAGCTATTTCTCATCACACATTTGCAGAATAAAACAAAAAATTCAACCATTCACCAAAAAATGTAGCTTTATTACTGTCAGTGAAGACACCTTCTAATTCAGTCCCTGATTTCCAGGCAGGAAAACCTCATCCTATTCACTATTTAATTCTACATTTGGTAAGTCTTTATGCATTGCAGGACGTGTAAACTAAAAGTCTCTGGCTGTTCTCAGAGAGCCTGAAATCTTTTTCTTGAAGGGCTTGAAACCTTTAAAGATACTGTTCTGCCTTGATGAGCTCCTCATCCAGCAATGGAGAAATGATACTGATAATGTGAGTGAAGGAGTTCAGGACATGCTACCTCCAAATGTCACCTTGCCATGTTATTTTTAGTTAAAGGCATTTTTTTAAACAAGAGGTGCAAGAAAGGCACTCAGATTCCCATTTTTTTCATCCTGAAAGCAGAAGAGGAAACTCTCAGGTGAGAGCTGCCCTCTCAGTGCCAAGAGGAAAGAACCACCACCAGAGAAGCACTTGAGTCTGGAAGAATTTGCACATGGAGACCTTGTTACAATAACCCTTATCTTCCTTCAGTCTCTCTGTTTTACTTTAGCTACTTTTCCATAGTTGCCACTCTTTGCTCAACTCCGTATGTAAACGCTTACCTTTCACCACCTCTTTGGGTCTTCATTTTCTTATGAAGGCTCCTGGGTCTCCTAAAACTTAAATAACTTGTATGCTTTTGTTCGGTTAACCTTTTTATATCCATTTAATTCTCAGACTTTGCCAGAGATCCTAAGGAAATAGAGGTACAGTTTTTGCCTGTCCTACATTAACAACAGCCACCCGTGGCCATTCTGAATCTGGTTCCAAAAAACAACCCTCCCCCAAAGTAGCCTGATCACAATAAATAGCAAAGAAACTGGCGCCGGGTTACTTATTACTTTTCCGCTCATCACTTAACATTTCACATCTCATCTCACGGAATACTCATTTTCTATGAATGTGGATGTATCTTTTTCCTCATTGATAGTACTTATTTAGCATTTTGTCTTCTGTTTACTTATCTGTTTCCCTCTAATCCTGTGAATTCAGTAGGACCTTCCTGTCTTGGTCACTGCTGAATCCCTGTCATCTGCTACAGCCCCTGGCACATAGCAGGTGCTCAGTAAATACTTGCTAAGCTGTCTTAGTTTCACCCTAAAGATGTTCCTTCCTTTGACTATCGCTATAGATCAACGGTTTACATTTGTAGAACACTACAGTTTACAGTGGGGCTCCAACCAATTTCTCATTCCTATTTTATCTTCTTTTCCACATTAAATTCATTTCGCCGGACACCGAATGGGAAATTTTATGGGCAGCGAATAGGGTCCCTCTATTTTCATCCTTTCCCAGGTTCACCGAAAAGGGCGGGGGGCTGAAGTGCAGTTTCTGGGTGTAAGTTAGGCCTCTGCTGCAGTGAGTGAGGGTACTTTTCTTTTCTTTTCTTTTTTAAGATTTTTATTTATTTGACAGATCACAAGTAGGCAGAGAGGCAGGCAGAGAGAGAGAGGAGGAGGAGACAGGCTCCCATCTGAGCAGAGAGCCCGATGTGAGGCTTGATCCCAGGAACCTGGGATCATGACCTGAGCCGAAGGCAGAGGCTTTAACCACTGAGCCACCCAGGCGCCCCGGAGGGTACTTTTCGACTGTCACTAAAGGCTGGCGCGGGCAAGCCTCGGAGAGGTCCGGCAGAAACGGCGAATTTCCCCTCCGAGCCCCCAAAAGGTTAGGTCGGCGAGACAGGAGAAGAGTGGGCGAGCCCTGACATTTGAGGCGGCGCTGGCGCAAGGGGGAAATTCTGACACCGAGGTGTGTGAGGGGCCCGGGGGAGCGGCTTCGCCTCTGCTCCCAAACTGTGTGAAAGCCCCCCGAGCGTGGGCCAGTCGGCACCACTCCCACGGCCGGCCGGGGGCCAGAGGCCGGCCGACCCGCAGTGACGTTCGGCCCGCTTCCGGCGGCCGGGGCCGGCGGTCCCCGGCGGCACCCGGGATTGGCCGAGCCGCGCCGCAGGGGGCGGGGCAGCGCGCGTTCCCGGCCACCCGTGCGGCGCGCTCGAGCCTGTGGCGGCCCGTTTCGGTCGGCCCTGCCGGCCGGAAGTATCCCAACGGCCTCCCGGCCGCGGCGAGGCCGCCGTCACTCCTCGGCGACCCCCCGAACTTCCGGGCGAGGTTGCGGCTAGCGTAGGCGGGGCAGGAAGTCGGCCCTTCCCTCCGCCGCGTCCCAGATTGGGTTCGGTGGCGGGCGCTGACCTGCGCGCAGGTTCTCGCGCCTGGGAGCGCCGCTGCGTGCGGGTGGCCGGTCGCCCAGCGGCGGCTGTCTGGAGAGCCTGCGGAGCCCCGCGTGGGAAACGCGGCCGTGCGGTGGGCCCGTCCGCTCTCATCTCTCCCTGGCGCTTTGTGGAACACCGCGCCCTGCTCTGCTGTTCACTGCCATCCTAACGGATTAGGGTCTGATTAGGATTTCGATATAGGGTTGTCAAAAGCGTTAAAAACACCTTTCATTTGTGAAGTGTGAATAGTAATGCCTGCAGTTTGGTGAGGTCCTCGTGAGGTCCTGCGTAGAACAAGAGGTCCGAGGAACTGAAATGTGGGGTTCCATCGGGCTCTGTCGTGCGGTGGTCCTTTATTCTAATTCTGCTGCGGTGTTTCCAGATCCCAGGGATCTTGGCAACACGGCGATCCACGAGCCACAGCGACATTTTTCTCAGTGATCGAAGCTGTCAGTATTCCGCCAGCAGCACACCTTGGAATCTAGCAGAACTTTCTGAGTCCTTGCTGCTTCCCTTTGCCTGTATCCTGTATCCCCCTTACTGCACGTAGTGTTAAGCTGGGGCTGCACCCACGGTGAAAACTGTTCCCGGCAACCTTTGGCGTGGCTGCCTAGTGCTGTGGACCTGCTGGCTTGGGCCGCGTCTGTGTAAGCAAGGGATGCAGTGAAGGTATGCAACGGTGTTCCAGTCTCTCTCCCTCCACACTGGGGTTCCTTATCTTCCACATTCTTAATCTCTTACTCTCCCTCACTCTTTTTTTTTTTTTTTTGGTTCCTGGTACAGAAGGTACCCTGTACTTTGTCTCCTGCATGCTCTGGCACAAAGCAGTGCCCTCTAACTGGGATGGATCTGCGTCCCTACAAGCCTTTCAAGCTGTTTTCCATTTTGCAAAACCCAGTTGCAGTGCAGAGCGATCCAGGAGACCATTTAAAGTATTCTATAGTACTCTGTTCTCCTGTTACAGTACCTGTAAGGCTGGGCAGCCTTATCATAGTTATTTGTGCGAACTTCCTCCCTCTCTAGGGTGTGAAGGCTGTTGGCATGGGGCCTTACCTAGCTACACCTCACAAGACAGCAAAACTCATTCAAGAAGCTTTGAGTGCCTGTCATGCGCCCAGCGCTGCCCTGGGAGCTGGGGAAACAGTGAAAAACCCCGTCCTCCGACCGCGCTCACCTCCCTGAGAGTGGGAGAAAATAAGCAAATGTGCCGATAACTTGTGTGTCATGTGGTGATACGTACAATCAAGGAAAGTAGAGGGATGAAAGGAGATGGAGAGTAACAGGGAGAGGAGGAAACCTAAGTGAGACGAGGGGACAAGTCATCTAGAAAGTGAGACGATGAGATTTTAGATGAGAGAGCAACAAAGAAGGGCCCTGAAGCTAGTGTGTGTTCCCTCCATCAAAGAACAGCAGGGCAGGCACCCTTGAGGGGAGTGGAAGGACACAAAGTGGGAGAAGTGATGGGTCAAATCCTGTGCACGCTTGCATCAGACATTCAGTAAATGCTTTGAATCTAATTTACTGACTTGAGAAGGGATAGAGAATAAGGTAATGATAGTAACATCAGGACTTGGAAATTGCTAGAGTGGAATAGACCTCCTAGGCACATACTAGGTGTTTGCAACTTACATGTGTGTCCATTAGAACTCTTACTTAGTGCGGTGACATTTAACTGAAATAATATCTCAATGGAAGCCGATGGTTTATGCAGCAGTCTGCCATTGTAATGGAAATCTGGAAGAAAAGGACACAGATTTTAAAGGATGAAATGGATTAACATGTGACTGGAGTTACTTATGTAAAGAATAGCGATCACCATTGAAAAGTTCAGATGGAGGGGATGCCTGGGTGCCTCAGTTGGTTGAGTATCTGCCTTCGGCTTGTGTCATGATCCCAAGATCCTGGGGTCAGGCTCTGCTCAGCGGGGAGCCTGCTTCTCCCTCTCCTTCTGCCTGCTGTTCTGCCTACTTGTGCACTCTCTCTCTCTGTCTGTCAAATAAATAAATAAATAAAATCTTAAAAAAGTTCAGAAGGAAACAAAATCCGTCTTCTGATGTTGTCTTGCTTTTGATTTGGAAGAAAAAGAAAACTTGTATGTTAGTTGACAAAAGTTGAGTTTGTGAAATAAAAAGGATATATTTGTTTATTTGTTCATTATGAAAACACTATCCTTAAAAAAAACAAGAACAACAAAACCCCACTATCCTTCCCCAGGGCTAAGGTGAATGCTAGGGAGAGTGGTCACGGGCAGAAGCTGGCTTTCAGCAGAACGTCATAAGCTTCAAGACAGCTTTGCTTGCTGGGATGATTTTTCTTTGATCACAGTTGTCACTTGCAGCCCAAAGAACATTTCCCCCTAAGTGGCCTGTGGCAGCGATCTTCAGTGGGATTTTAAAATATAGAACACTTGTGTAGTTAATAATTTTTGGTTACATGCTCTTAAATTTTTAGAAGTCAATCTAGCTTCCTCCAGAAAGTGGCTACTACTGATTGCACTCTTCATCACCTTTCTCAAAGTTGAAATCGACTGTCAGTTTATTGACAATCATTCACATAGATGAGCTCAAATGTGGTTTCCGACTCAGCTCTCAAACCACGACATCGGCAGTCTCAGGCTCCGTTGCTGAGTCAACAGATCTTTTTATTCATTCACAGGAATGAGTAGCTCCTGAGTTAGTCATGACTCCAATGTCGGAGTGAGAACAGCAGGGTTCCGGCCCTGGCTTCTTTGCCTAACTGAGGCTGTTGGTGTGCCGAGTAGATACGCTGTCCTGATTCCAGCCTGTCAGTGTCTAAGCCCCGCTCTGCCCAGTGCTAGCTGGATGGTCCTGAACAGATCAGCTGACCCTCATGCCTCGGCCCCCACCTATACAATGGGGATAACTTCACAGGGTTATGCTGAGGGTGAAAGGCGTTAACAGAGATGAAGTTACAACAGTGGCCCGTAGTAGACACTCCAAGGCTGTCATTGACACTTGGCTTGGCCACTTGAATTTCTTCCAGCTTCAACACTGGAAGAGTAACAATAGTTCTTGCCTTGTAGAATTGCTAAGAGGCTGAATAGTATGCCAAGTGCAACGTCTGAAATGCAGGAAGCGACCAGTAAGTGTTGGCTATTATCGAGTACTAGAAAACATTTGTCATGGTCACAATCTGTTTAAATTCATTGGGGAAGGGCCCATAGGAGAGGAACATAGAAAGTCATAGACCATAAGAACATGCCATCTTGATGGGGATCATGAGGGATACAAGTTGCATAGATCGATGAGCTCTTGCCTTAAGTTGCAGTGACAGGATGGATTCAAAAGAAGAATGAATTGAAGACTAAGCAAGTTCCCAGAGCTAAAACTAAGTATTGAGTATATCCGTCTCAATGCAAGGTATGAAAGGCTGCAAGGAGGCTAGGTACGGGGCTTGTGATCCTGGGGTCTGCGGAAGACCAAGGGGCACTAATAAAACTCAGGGGTCTGTGAACTTGGACGGGAAAAATTACATCTTTTATTTTCACTAACTTCCAGCAGAAATCTAGCATTTTCTTCAATCTTGAATTTAAAAATCAACAGAGCATAGCCAGAGGCATGGTATCTATGATATCACACCAGTGGAAATCAGTTATTTTCACATCACGTTACAGTTATTGCAGATACCCAAATATCATTTACACTCATGATTAATTTGAAATTATGACTCATGGTTAATTTGAAATTGTGACAGGTGTGTGTTAATGACGAAGTCCACATAGTACCACATTGCAAGTTGGCCTTTTAAGTATTTCGTGAGTAGATTTCAAAAACACTTAGTTTCCTCTGTAATCCTTTGTATTGTATTTTACAAACTTAGGAACATTATCCGGTGAGGGGTAAACACAGACAGACAGCACAGGATGAAGGGACACCACGCACAAAAAAAGTTTAAGAATCCTTGTTAAGAGCATGAATTCCAGAGCCAACCAGTCAGGTGAACCCCTTTTCTGCTCCTTATCAGCCTGGTGACACTGGACAGGTTACCCAGCTTCTCTCTGCCCCAGTTTTCTCATCTGTAAAGTAAGGACAAAGGCTATTGGAAGGTATAATTGGGAAAATGATGTAAACATGTAGGATAATGCCTCACAGGGAGTAAGCACTCTGTAAATGTCAGCCATCGGCAGAAAAGCATCTTACGGGAGACCCAAGGAAGGGAAGGGTACAGCGTAGGTGGGGGTACACATACCAGAATGATTTCCCAAGGGAGAGAGAGAAAGAAAAGGTTAGGGCATGAGGAGGTAGGCGGGCTATGAGACTGGAGTTAACAAACTCATGCATTCATGTCCTCATTCATTCATTCAGTAAAGGTTTCTTGAATGCCTGCCACGGGCCTCTCAACGCTTTTGCTAACACTTGTGGAGTCTGGAGCAGGAGTAGAAATAGAACTCACATACCATATGTCTGAATATTTAACAGTGGCAAATCAAGCTAAAGATGTGTTAAATGTGTTCTGTTTTTTACTCCAACAGAGATGTCTTCAAAAGAACAATAGTAATTGTTTTTATGTCACAAAGTTGGGAAAATGCCAATGATAACCGAATTTAATTATTGCAGTTAACTGAATGTACTTGGATGGTCTGGGAATGTTTAAATGGGTGGTAAAGACAGATAATTCATAAGTTTTAAGTATTTGCTCCATAAAATTTTCTTTTTTCTTGCCTTTATTTCATTTGTTGTAATTGAGAAATTCATATAATTTGTGTCTTGTCAACAGGGCTGACAAAAGAGTAAAAAACCATATAATTGTACTCAAAGCATACAGAATTTATATGCATGCAATGTAAAATGTAAATGTAAATAGAATTTTTTAAAATAAAATTATTTTTCATGTTTGTTTTTAAAAAGTTATCCTACTAAAAGCTTTAAAATTATCTATTAAAATAAAAAAGATAATTGATAAATATCAAATAGCCAAAATTATTTCAATGTATCTGAGGTTTTTAATTTTGAAATGTAATTAAGTTTCATTAATTTTTTTTGAGAGAAAGCATGTGAGTGGGGCGAGGGTGGGTAGGGGGAGAGGGAGAGAGAATTGCAAGCAGGCTCCACACTCAGCGTGGAGCCCAATGCACAGCTCGTTCTCACAACCCTGAGATCATGACCTGAGCAGACATCAAGAGTCAGGCACTCAAGTGACTGAGCAATCTAGGTGCCCCTATTTGTTTATTTATTTAAGTGATCTCTACACCCAACATGGGACTTGAACTCATGACCCCAAGATTAAGAGTCACATTCTGTACAAACTGTACAGACGCCCCCAACCCTGCAGTTCTTATGTTACTTACTCTGCATATACATATTTAAAAGTAATACGAATAAATATTGCAAAGGGATCCTCAGACTTCATGTGCAGCTGTTATGAATTCCACGCTAATCCACAAGAACTCCCAGAACCGCAAACAGGAACATTAATAAGATCAAGAAGATGGACACTTGGGACTTCTGGAAACTCTACTTGCCATAAAATTCTTGCAACATAATAGGTTACATGAGAATCTGTTACATCCCAGGTATTGCAAAAACAATAGATTATACGAGAATCTGTTATACTCCAAGGATGTAGCTAACTAATTTGCCTTTCCCAGCTGCAGCACTCTGGGGCTCACACCGTACCTGCCACTCCGAGGCCACAGCCCAGTACAGAGATGCTATCACCATGTGTTTCTAGGCCATAGACCAAGAGCCACGCTTACCTTTGGTTAGTGTGGATAGCACGTGCCTCAGGTTAACTACAAAATTTGCCTGAGCTTCCTGTGATGATTTTATCAAACAAGAGTATGTTAAATGAACAGTGTACAACTCCTTAAACCCTCGAATGGAACTGTGCATAGCCTTCAGCAGACGGTGAAGCAGTTGACTTTGTGTAACACAGGCGGGTGAACTAATCTTGAGAATCTTTACTCTCGGTAAAGACTTTTATGTCACTAGCCCTGCCTGAAAAAGTGAGTTAATTACTGTGCTGGGAAATGACAGACGTCACTTTCAGAGGAGGTAATGTCTCCGCCCACAGACTATCCAAAAGGTAGATTAGTAAGTAACATTAGTAACATTTAGTTAAATGAAAATAGAGTCCAGTTAAATGTCACACGGCAAAGTTAAACAGAGGACCACATGTAAATGAGGAGGCACCTTGGTTAGATGGGGGACTTTGAAAGTGTTAGGGGATCAGTAATGTCATTTTTATATGGTATGAAAACTCCTACATGGGGCCAATTCTCCTGAAACCAGTGGAGGAGATCCCATAATTATCACAGGTAAAGTGAGTCTCCGAGGACTATCAGAATTTGGGAATAAGTTCTGTGGACAACTCATGCATTTTCCTTCTCTTTGGCTACTTGCCCTGGTTCCCTTACTGATCACCAGCCTGGGAGCTAGGGAAGGAAAATTTTAAAGCAGTAAGTCTTGTAATAGCAGTTACTGTATTCTTGAGACCTACGTGCCAGGTGTCTTTTGGATGAGTCTATGGATGTGGAATGTCCAGAACTCGTAAATTCATAGAGACAAAAAGCAAACTTGTGGTTACCAGGTCAAGGTTGGGGTGCAGTGGGGAGTGGCTGCTCATGGGTATCTCTGGGGAGTGATGAAAATGTTCTGGAATGATATCCTGATGATAGTTGTACAGATAGTGAGTATCAGTGAATTCTGTGAAACAAGCACTTTAAAATTATAAAATTTATGTCTTGTGAGTTATATCTTAATTTTTTTAAAGGTGACTTCTGGTGAGGTCCCAGTAGTCTGGATAGTGGGCTATAGGATCTAGCTTTCCTTTAGTGGACAACAGGTAGCCACTGAAAGTTTCTAAGGAGGATGGTGGCATGATAGGGGTTGTGGAAACATGTAAAGTGCTTACCGCAGAGCAAGTGTTTAATAAACATGAGCTCCCTCCTCCCCTCTCTTCCCCCCACAATTTGACACTAAGCCCTAGAGTGTCTCCTGGGAGAAAATAGGTCTTTTCTGTTTGGATCCTAATGGAAAGCCACCTGATTTAGCTGAAACCACTCTTGTTATAGTTTCCCTGGTTGTCTTCCTAAGGATGCCCTAGCCTCTCAATGCTGGACAGGTTATCTTAGTGTCCCTAGAGCATCTTCCTCCTCTTCCTCCCTCCTCCTCTCCACCAGTCCTTCCTCTCTTTCTCCTGCCTCCTCTTCCTCTTCTTCTTCCTTTTCAATTTTTTAAGTTTTTATTTGTTTACTTAAGCGATCTCTACACCTTACATGGGGCTTGAACTCAGGACCCCAAGATCAAGAGTGGCATACCCTTCCAGCTGGCCCAGCCAGGTGCTCCTTTTCGCCCCCCACCTTTTTTAATTGAAACAATGGTTTTCTTTAAAAAAAAAAATCAAAAAACCCTCGTAGGTCTCAACTTTATCCAAAGCCATCCACCATATAAGTTCTATGTCTTCCTTGTCTCCACGTCTCTTCATTTCTCCCTTCTTCTTCCCCCATCTCACCCACAGAGCAAGGAGCTTAGTAGAGCTCTGGTTGCCGGTAGGTTCCAATCCCGGCTCCCCATCCTGCTGATTATCTGGCTAGATTCATAGGCACAATGTTCTTATTTGCATAATGCTACTCTAATGATAATGATAATGTCAACTCCTGGGGTTCTTTTGAGGATAGTATTCATTTAAGTGCTTATTAGAGTGATGCCTGGTACATCAGCAGCCTCAGTGATTATGGCCAGAGCAAAAAGGGCCGGGGGTAGGGTATGGCAAAAGTACTGACATTTCTTTAGAAGTGGATTTCATCCCTCAAATCTCAAATATGTGTAGGAAGCATGAAAGGCTTTGACAAGGATTTTATTTTATTTATTTTTTTTTATAAAGATTTTTATTTATTTATTTGATAGAGAGATCACAAGCAGGCAGAGAGGCAGGCAGAGAGAGAGGAGGAAGCAGGCTCCCTGCCGAGCAGAGAGCCCGATGCGGGGCTCGATCCCAGGACTCCGAGATCATGACCCAAGCCGAAGGCAGCGGCTTAACCCACTGAGCCACCCAGGCGCCCCTTGACAAGGATTTTAATGACAACATCCCAGTCCCAAAGTCATCTGAGAGATATCCTAATAGTACACACCTGCTTCCAAGAAATCGTTTTTAAGAGCCATTATCAAGGGGGGGGGGGTGGGGGCTCTGGGGATTTTGGGGTCAGCAAACAACAAATGGGCGACCTCACAGAGTCGTGTTGGGGATTTCCCATGAGGCCCCGCCCCCAGCTGAGTCACCAAACCCCTGTGTTTGACTTGCAGAGAACGAGAGGCAGAACCTCACTGCTCTGAAGTTGAAGGAGTGGAAAGTTCTTCACCAGCCCTGAGACCTCAAGGTTTGTCCATTTGGGCCAGTCCGGGGAACGGAGTTGGGGTAAGGACAGACGCTTTATTCCGTTTCTCCATGTCTAAGCTTTTTGCCCTTCTAATTTCTAGTAAGTTTTATTCCATAGCCTATTAAATAAAGATCAAGCACCTGGCCTAAGGAGATTTCTTATTCTTAGTTCTGTTACTATAGGAGCTTCAAATCTCAAAATGGGCAAATATATGCCAATTAAGAAAATGTGATCATGAGTTGAGCAGAGCGGAGCTTCAGCATTTTAACAAGTGGGTGTTGAAATGTTCACATATTGTTCTGACAATGGGGAAAGAGTCATGAGATATCTCCCCACTGAGCTAGACTGTTAGATAGGACTGACAGATTGTCATTTGAAGAACCCTATCTCAGAGCCAGCAAACAGCTGGCATTGTTGAAATCTGGAAGAAATGCTAAGTGTCTATGAAAGTCCCCAAAAATTCTTGTTATGGTTATTTCTCCATTTTGGCAAAACATGTTGGAAAGTGCACGCTTAGATTTTGGCAAACCTGCACAAAGCTATGTGTGTAGTCAGGTTTGTTTTATCATAGAACTGTCCATGCATTTGCCAGCTTTTCCATAATCTCCCATCATTAATTGTTTCTGAAAATCCCTGAGTTATCTTGTGGATGGCATAGGTAATGGTTGAAATGTAGATAATCCTAAAAGGAGAAACCACCTCATTCTTGGAAATTTTTACCTTTTGCAGACCGGTATTTGTGAAACCAGCTACCCTTGGAATCTTCTTTGGTCGTATGCTATCGATGCAAGATTTCACCATGGGCAGTGGCTATTACAACATAGTGGCTGCTGTATTATTGGTCATGAATTTTGAGAGGACAAGATCAATACAGGATTCCTGTAGTAAATGCCCAGCTGGTAAGATCCAAATTAACATGTGTGCTTGATCTATTCTGTTGAACTCATGGTTCAGGTAGTCTAGTAGTCAGGGTTACTAAGTTCTGTTTTGATTTTTTTTTTATTCATTCATTTACAAATATTCCTTGCATGCTGCATCTTGGCTGTGTGAATGCAGCCGTGTCACTTAATCCCCTGTGCCCCAGCTTTGGGTTCTGGGGATCATGAAAGAACCTATCTTATAGCTCTGCTGGGAGGATCCTATGCTAGGTTCTGAGCAGTGCATGGCACAGGGCAAGACCTCAGCAAATGTCAGCCTTATCTGTGAGGACCTGTGCTCAGCCTGGGGAGCACAGCAGGGGTTAAGAAGGGGCAGGGGGCTTCACAGAGTGGGGAGAAGCAGACACACGTACATTTTAGTATCCTGATGAAGGGTGCTGGTCTCCTGAATCCCATCATAGGGGTCTCCTGGATCAATCAAGAGAAATTCATTTTTGTTCAATAGTTAAAGGAAACAGTTTTCTTTCTTTTGGTTTATTGCAATATCTATACTTTGTTATTTATAATTCTGTGGCTATGCTAAGGGAAATCTTGCAAAAGTGTAATTATAATTATAAAAGTCAATCAAAATAAAGTGTATCACTGTGCCACCTAGAAACTAATCATTGTTTCTTACTCTAGTTCTCTTGTGAACTTCAGAATGCTTTGGGCGATGACTGTGCATTATCAAACAGTATACCTATTATCTACCTTCTTAGGGACTTTCTGTGGGAAAAGTGAAGGTCAGATCTGCATTCCTTGTCCTCCAAATAGTTTCTCCAGCACCAGTGGACAAAAGTCCTGTGTCATATGCAGGCGGTGTGAAGGTATGATTTAAAAGATGTATGTTGATCCAGACATGTGTTGGAATGACAGGTTTTTGTTCCCTAGCGTGTTGACCTCTCTGGAGAATGTTAAGTATTAACAGGCTCCTCTGTCACAAGGCAGGTCCAGTAAAATAATCTGCTGTAAAAGCAATAATCTGTAGATTGACCTTTTAAACATTAGAGGACACACTCATTTGATGAGAAAGAAGCATTTAATTAGGAAAAATAAAAATGTCTTCTATAGAGATTTAAAAATGAACTTTATACTTTAAGGTCAACAAGAACATTGTAGGAGTGAGCATGGTTTTTGCGGGGGAGGGTTGTTTTTCTTTTCTTTTCTTTTCTTTTTTTTTTAGCATGATTTTTACTGCAGAACATCAATTTGCTTCCGGGAGTCAGAGGTCAAGTGTAATATAACTTGGGAAATTTTGTAGGTGTTTTCAGGACCAAGAAGGTGTGTTCCCCCATCAGCAATGCAGAATGTGAGTGCATCTCAGGATTCCACTGCCTGGGGACAGGATGTGCCATGTGTGAACCGGATTGTAAACAAGGTCAAGAATTAGCCAAGGAGGGTAGGTTTGCTCTTCTTCAATCTAGGGCAAGTCTGCTTATTTAGACATACGTCATTAGTTTAGGTCTCGGTCCTTTGACTATAAAGTAACACATAGATGAGTAGAACCTTAAAGTAACATGCAATGAACCACTGAGTCAAGCATATATTTACAACATTATTTTTCGATCAATGGAAATAATGTGAAACCACACATTTGTTATTCACCAGGATCATGCATTTTCATACATTTCATACATTTATACACAATCATCTATGTATGATTAGAATAACAACTTTAGTTATCTTCAGGTTTCGTTTCCAGAGGCATTGTTGAACAGAATGTGGCGATTGTATTGTAAATGACTTTATTATTGTGTGATTATGTTCATCACAGGAAAAGTTATGAAATCTTAAAAATATTCCCCTTTTTAATTGTTGCTTTAATTTTTATGCAGGTTGTAAAGACTGTCGCTTTGGGACATTTAATGATCAGAAACGTGGCAGCTGTCAACCCTGGACAAAGTACATATAATTTCCTTTTGCTTTCAAAATAGAGAATCTGGGTTAACCTTTTTGGTTTATGTATCTATTTTTTATGAAGTTTTTTTTTAAGATTTGTTTATTTGTCAGAAAGAGAGAGAGAGAGAGCACAAGCAGGGAGAATGGAAGGCAGAAGGAGAAGCAGGCTTTCCGTTGAGTAAGAAGCCTGACTAGGTCCTCAATCCCAGGACCCTGGGATCATGACCTGACTTGAGGGAAGATGCTTTAACTGACTGAGCCACCCAGGTGTCACTGGGTTAACATTTTAAAGACAAAGAATGTTATCACTGAAGTTTTAAAAAAATCTGCCTGGGGCGCTGGCTGGTGTTGGTCGGTGGAGCATGTGACTCTTGATCTCAGGGTCATGAATTCCAGTCCCACGTCGATGTGGAACCTACTTAAGTCTATCAAGTATAGGCATAGAACAGCATACAAATAGGCAGCGTGTGAACAGTATGAGGTCGTAGTACTTGGATACACAGAGTGAGCATTTTCTCCAGAAATAATGCCCAGAGCACTTAGCTCAAATTTGCTGGAGCTTTGCTACTGTCTGCCCCAGCTCTTCCGTGCTGTTTCCTTCCAATCTCCTTGCTGCCTCTTGCTTTTCCTCACTGATCACTGAGCCCATCTTCAAGGGTGCAAAGCCAGCACTGAGAGTGATACAAGAAGGGTAAACTATGTTTTCTACCCTCAAAAACCCAACACCTACTTGGGCAAACGAGATCATCATGGAAGTAAAACAGCCAATGGCATCCCTGGAAATAGGCCTGTTGACCTGTGTGATCGGGAGCAGAGCTACTAGAGTGTGGCCTGAGAACAGGTGCTGGTACACCGACAGTTTGTGGCATCTGTGGCAGGAACACGACACACTCTGAGAGTGAGCGTTTAGAAATGTGTAAGGCAACGGACAGAGTCCTGTGTGTCTGTCAACTCATAAAGATTGAGGTCTTGTATTTTGTATGCTTTCGTTCTGTTTTTCATTCGATTTTCTTACTAGAAAATCATGTTGATTATTATTTTACATTTAGATTCTTAGGTTTTACAGAAATATTGGTTTGTACAGATTGGGAAAGTTTTTTTTTAAGGTCTTTTAACACAGATAGTTCAGAGAGGTCAATGAGTCTGCATGGAAAGTGGGATTGAACTTGTTTCAGAGGGAGAGTGAGTTTGCATTAGGTAACAGGATGAGGGAAAAGACACAGGACAACAGTGACGGTGATGGCATCGGTGATGGTGATGGTGGTGATAATGGGGATGGTGGTGGTGGTGATGGTGATGATAGCTACCATTTATTGGGATGTGTGGGTCTGGGTTCATAAAGCCCAGCCCCTGCAAGTGTGTCCCTGGGACCATTCGTTTACTTTTCACAACAGTCCTTGGGAGTAAATACACCTTCTCTTACAGATGAGAAAACAGGCTTAGAGAGATTTTCTTAACCTGCCCATGGTCATTCTGCACAGGGAAAGACCCCGGCCTCAAACCCACATCGGTCTGATGCCAACACATCATGGGATTAGGAATCCTAACCCTTATCCTAGGTTGTCTTCATATATGGTCAAATATGCTTAAGAAATTAAGGGCGAGGGGCGCCTAGGTGGCTCCGTGGGTTAAGTCTCTGCCTTCAGCTCGGGTCATGGTCTCTGGGTCCTGGGATGGAGCCCCGCATCAGGCTCTCGGCTCAGCAGGGAGCCTGCTTCCCCCCCTCTCTCTGCCTGCCTCTCTTTCTGTCAAATAAATTAATAAAGTATTTTAAAAGATTTTAAACAAAAAGCCATCTATAAAGAAATCGAGGGTGAGAGACTAGCCAGGCAAAACAGCCTGGGGAGACTTGTGGGACAGGGCTCCCCAGCCTGGGAAGAAAGAAGAATCCAGCGAGTTGGGTAGAAAAGGGTGAATTATGGAACTGTGAAAGCTGGAGGAAACGAGCCAGCCAAGTATATGTTTTCCGTAATATCTTTACACCCAGACCCACACATCTTTGTCACTAGGCTGCTTTATTGGATGGAAAATGTCAATATTTTTAATTAGAATGACCTGTACCTAAATTAATTATTTAAACTCTTTTCATTGGGCGGTCTAAGCTGTTCCTTGGATGGAAAGTCTGTACTTGTGAATGGGACGAAGGAAAGTGATGCAGTATGTGGACCGGCATTGGCTGACTTCTCTCCAGGTACAACCTCTGCCACCATGCCTGCCCCTGCAAGAGATCCAGGTAGCTGGTTCATTGTTATCAAACCAGAGTGGATGTATTATGGCTATTCTGATTGGAATTTGTATCACCCCAATACTGTGATGCCTCACATCTCTGCCTGCAATGGGCACCTCCTGCATGCCTTCCTTCTTTCATTCTGGCATCAAGAAACCCATCAAATTTTTTCAAGTGTTTGTCACGCAATCTGAGACGCATGTTAGTTATCAGAACAAGGTGAAACTACGCAGACAAACACTCCACCTTTGATAAAGTCAGATTAAAGGGATTCTAGAGTCCCATATTTTCCATATTCTAGAGAGGCCAAGCCACTTAATTTTTGTGGGCCTCTGGAAAAAAAATATTTAGGGTTTTTTTAAAACGTTTTCTTATATGCAGGGAAGTTTATTAAGTTAGCTGGTTAGAGATGCCCAAGGCACCACTTCTCCTTGCGATTAGGGATTTACCAATGTAACTATAAATATACGCATATTTGCAAAACTACATATCTGCATGCATTTCTCCTTTTGCTCTTTTTTAAAGGTCATACCCCCCAGATCATCGTCTTCTTCCTTACACTGACATCGGCTGCTCTGCTGTTCCTGGTGTTGTTTCTAGTGCTCCGTTTCTCTATCCTTAAATGTGGCAGAAAGAAACTCCTGTATTTATTCAAACAACGTAAGACCAATATAAGCGTATTCGATATGAGCTCTTTTGAGGCAAAACTTTTTACGATAGAAAGGAAAGATTCTTTTTTTTTTTTTTTTTTTGGTTAGTATAGCACAGAGGTTATCAAGGAGGGACAGTTTTGTCACAAGGGGACATTTGGTAATGTCTGGAGACAGTTTTGGTGGTCACAACCGTGGGGGTGTAGAAGGCACCTAGTCAAAGGAGTTGGAGATGCTGCTTAAATTCTACAATGTACAGGAAAACAGTTACCCACCCCACCTCCAGCTTTCACCAAAATCTCTGATTTAAAGAATTGTCCTTCCCTCCTTCACCCCCACCTACAACACAAATGCCTTGCCAAGAGTGGTGATGAGTAATTAGTGAGTTGCGATGAAGCCGTAATGCGTTTTAAAAATATTTTAGACCATTAAAAAAACCCTTTCTATTTTGAAATAATTACAGGTTTTACAGGAAGTTGTAGAGACAGTACAGAAAAGTCTCAGCTGTCGTTCATGGGGGTACATCTTCTGGAACTAGAGCACAATATGAAAACCGGGCAGTTGACATTGGCATGTTGTGTGTGTCAAGCTGTATGTCATTTGATCACACGTGTAAACTGGCATAACCTCCAGTACAACCAATACAGAAGTATTCTCTCCCCACCAGGATCCCCTCCTGCTGGTCCTCTGTGGTCACATCCACTCCCTCCCTGTTCCTCCTGATAGCATAAGTCTGTTTTCCATCTCTACACTTAAAAAAAAAAAAAGATTTTATTTACTTATTTGCCAGAGACAGAGACACAGAGAGAGAATGCACAAGCAGGGGGAATGGTAGGCAAAGGGAGAAGCAGGCTCTCCACTGAGTAGGGACCCCGAGGCAGGACTTGATCCCAGGACCCTGGGATCATGACCTGAGCTGAAAGCAGACACTTAATTGACTGAGCCACCCAGGCGGCCCGCATCTCTACACTTTTGTCACTTGGAGAATGTTATATAAATAGAAGCATGCAATGTATAAGTTGATTATAAGCATGTGACCTTTTCAGATTGCCTTTTTTTTTTTTAAGATTTTATTTATTTATTTGTCAGAGAGAGAGGAGCGAGAGCGAGCACAGGCAGACAGAGCGGCAGGCAGAGGCAGAGGAAGAAGCAGGCTCCCTGCCAAGCAAGGAGCCCAATGTGGGACTCGATCCCAGGATACCGGGATCATGACCCAAGCTGAAGGCAGCTGCTTAACCAACTGAGCCACCCAGGCGTCCCCAGATTGCCTTTTTTTCACTCAGCTTAATGCCACTGAGATCCTCCCAAGGCATGATGTACTTCAACAGTGGACTCTTTTTTTAAAATTTTCTTTTATTTTCTTTTTCTTCCCTTTTACCACTGACCAGCATTCTGTGGCATCATTGAACCAACCTCTGTTTGTTTCACCATTCACCAATTAAGGGACATTTTGATTGTTTCCAATTTTTAACTGTTGAATATCAAGCCTTTGTGAATAATCACATAGAGGTTATGTGCGGACTGAAGTTTTCATATTGCTCACATAAATGCCTGAGAATGCAATTTCTGGGCCATGTGGTTTGTTGTTTTAAGAAACTGCCAAACTATTTTCTGGAGGAGTTGTACCATTTAATGTTCCACCAGTGGCATATGAGCCATCAATTCTCCTCACCCTTGCCAGCATTTTCTACTGCCACAGTTTCTTACCCAGCCATTTGAAGAGGAATACAGTGATAGCCCACTCTGGTCATCTGCCTTCCCCTAAGGGTACAATATTTTTTCACGTACTTATTTTTTTTTAAGGTTTTATTTACTTGTTTGAGAGAAAGAGCAAGAGAGCTCAAGCAGGGGCAGAGGGAGAGAGGGAGAAGCCGACTGCCTGCTAAGCAGGGAGCCTGTTGCGGGGCTCGATCCCAGGACCCAGAGATCATGATGCTTAACCCGCGGAGCCACCCAGGCATCTCTCACGTACTTATCTTCCACCTGTGTGTTTTCCCCAGTGAAATGTTCCTTCATGTCTTTGGTCTGTTTTCTAATTAGACTTTTGTTTATTTTACTATTGACATTGGAGAGTTCTTGGTACCTGCTAGATGAGTCCTTCAGCATGTATGTGGTTTGTGTTTCTGCCCACTCTGTCGCTCGACTTTCCTTCCTCTTCATGGAGTCTTCTGCAGAGAAAAGGGTTTTAATTTTGGTAAAGTACAATTTGCCAGGTGTTTTGTGTTGTTGTTGTTTTTTTTTTTCTTCCCATTTATGGAGTCATGTCTGAGAATCCTTCAAGTCCTGGATCACAAAGATTTTTATTTTGTCCCGTGTCATCCTCTAGATGTTTTACATTTAAATCTGTGGGTTAGTTTTAGCTAAGTGTTGCATAAGGTGTGAGAGTTGGTCAAGAATCTTTTTTTTCCTATGGATGTCCAGTTGTTCTGGCATCATTTGCTGAAAACATCATCCTTCCTTCATTGAATTGTTTTTGTGGCTTTCTTGAAAACCAGTTAGCTGTACTGGTGCGGGGGCTGTTGCTGGTTTTTCCCTCTAGTTCCACTGATCTGGGTGTTCATTCTCTGCGGGTACTACACTGTCTTGATTACTGTGGCCATGAAACAGGTCCTGAAATTCCATAGAGGGTAGGAGGCTTTTTCCCACTTAATTCTTCTTTTTTAAAACTGTTTTAGCTATTCTAGTTCCTTTGCACTTCCAAATAAATGTTAGGATAATTTTATCTGTAACTAGAAAAAGTCAGCCGCGAGTCTGATAGCAACCGTGGGAAATCTGTATATTAGTTTGGTGAGAAATGATGTCTTTACTATGTTAAGTATTTGTGTCTTAACATAGTAAAGACATTTCTTTTATTTCTTTTTCTTTTATTTCTTTCATCAGCATTTTGTGGTTTTCAGCACACCAATCCTGTACATATTTTGTTAAATTTAGGCTTTAGCATGTAAATTTTTTAAAAAATTCCACGTGGTGTTTTATCTTAGATTTTGGTTTCCACCCATTCATTGTTACTCTATGGGGATAGCTGATGTTCATAGATTGATCTTGTATTCTGTGATTTTGCTGAACTCACTTATTAGTTCTAGGAGTGTGTTGTAAACTCTTTGGGATTTTACATGGACTATAGTGTCATCTGCAAATAGAGACAGTTTCGTTGTTTACTTTCCAATCTGCATTTCTTTTATTTCTTTTTCTTGACTTACTGTGCTGACTAGAACTTCCAGCACTATGTCGAATAAGATTGAATATCCTTATTCGACAGGACCAGGATTGAATATCCCCGCCTCGCTTCTACTCTTAGGGAAAAAGCATTCAGTCTTTCACCAGTAAGTATGTTGTAAGCTATAGGTTTTTAGTAGATCTTCTTTATCAGGTTGAGGAAGTCCTTCCTCTATTTCTAGTTTTCTAATATTTTTGTAAAATCATGAATGAGTGTTTAATTTTGTCATATGCTTTTTCTGCATCAATTGATATGATCATGTGACTTCTCTTCATCAGCCTAAGATGGAGGATTACATAGATTCATTTTTGAATATTAGATCAGCCTTGCATCCCTGGACTAAATTTCACTTGGTCATGGTATATAATCCTTTTTATATACTGCTTAACTCTATTAGCTAATATTTTGTTAAGAATTTTTATAGCTATATTCATGAAGGATAGCAGTCTGTGGTTTTCTTTTCTAGAATTGTCTTTTTCTCATTTTGGTATCAGAGTAATACTGGCTTCCTGAAATAAGTTGGGATGTGTTCCTTCTCTATTTTCTGGAAGAGATTGTGTAGACTGGCATTAATTCTTCTTTAGATAGTTGGTAGAATTCTCTAGTGAAACTGTCTGGACCCAAAGACTTTCTTTTTGGAGATTTTTAATTACAAAATCAATTTCCTTAATAATTACAGGACTGTTCATGTTATTCATAGTGAGCGAATTGTGATTGTTCATGTTTTTTAAGGAATTGGTCCATTGCCTCTAAGCTGTGAAATGTATGTGTTTAAGTTATTCATAGTATTCCCTTATTATTTACTTAATTCTCCAAATATAATTGTGGACTTATGTGTTCTCCTTTTCAGTTTTATCAGGTTTAGCTTTATCTATTTTGCAGCTTGATTGTCTGAGGTACACACAGTATTGCTAAATACTGGGTAAATCCTGGTCTTCTGGGTAGAGACTTCTTTAAAATTACAAAAGTTCCCTCTCCATGCTGATCATTTTTTTTTTTGCTCTAAAATCTACTTTATCTTATATTAATATAGCCCTGCTTTTAAAAAAAGTTAATGTATACATGGTTTACTTTTAGCATTCTTTTGCTTTCAACCTAACTACATTTTATATGTTTTTTAAAAGATTTTATTTATTTATTTGAGAGAGGGAAAGAGAGAGAGAGAGAGAGAGCATGCACATGACTGAAGGGAGGGGCAAAGGGAGAGGGAGAGAGAGAATCTCAGACTCCACACTGATTGCAGATCCAGACACAGGGCTTGATCTCATGACCCTGAGATCATGACCTGAGAAGAAACCAAGAGTCAGACCCTTAACCAACTGAGTCACCCAGGTGCCCCCATTTTATACTTGGAGTGAATTTCTTGTAGACAACTTATATCAGTCACTCTACTAATCTCTGCCCTTTAACTGGTATATTTAAGCCATGTATATTTAATGTAATTATTCATATGTTAGGACTTAAGATACATTTTATTTTTTGTTTTCTGTTTGCTTTCTCTGGTTTTCATTTCTCTGCATTCCTGGGATTACTTGAACATTTTTTAGAAATCCACTTCGATTTGCCTATAGTTTTTTTGAGTATATCTCTTTGTATAAATCTTGTAGTGGATGCTCTAGTTATTATACATAATTTATCCATCTACTAGTATAAACATTGTAACACTTTGAATAAAGTATAAAAATATTACCTCCTTTTGCATCCTTTTAACCTCCTCCAATTTATAATATACTTATCTTAAATATTACCACTACATACTTTAAGAACCATATTAGACACTGTTATAATTTTTGCTTCAACTGTCAAACATAATTTGGAAAACTCAAGGGAAGGAAAGTTTATTGTATCCACCCATATATTTGTTATTCGTTTTCTTCTTTATTCTTTTCTGATGATCCAAGATTCCTTCTTTTATCATTTCTCTTCTATTTAGAGACTTTCCTTTAGCCATCCTTTTAGGGTGAGCCTTCTGGTGACACAAATTCTCTTAAGTTTTCATCTGAGAACATCTTGATTTCTCCTTCATCCCTGAAAGATATTTTCACCAGGTATTGAATTTGGGCTTCCAGGAGTTGTCACCAGCCCTTCTGGTTAGACGGGGCTGGAAGACATTCTACACAGTAGGTGGGGTTGTGATTCAGCTCCTTGCCTGGAATTGGGCAAACCAGGCACTATGGTGGGCACAACTCCTTGTTTAAGGGTCTGAGGCAGGCAGATTTGCACACCATCAACTTCCCTGGTCAGGGTGAACCCTCAACTTGGCTCTGAAGATAAACAAAGCTTCTGGCTGAGATTGCTCCTTGGACACTGCAAGTATGTACTCAGTCTGCCAAGATCTGTGTGCTGGTTGCTGCTAGCTCCTCTCCCTTCGCCAGTCAGATTCCTAGTGGTTGGACCCCTAACTTTCCTGTGGTGTGAGATCAGATTGGGTGCTCCCATAAAGGGACCCCCCCCAAGCTGGAGAAGCTGATGGTTCCCTTTGAGTTCTCTTTTCCCACTGGAGGAGCCAGAGGCTCAGGGAGACCTCTCTGTGTGGTGATGCACTGGCCTGCAGGAGGGGAAACGTGGTCAATGGTAACTGCTTCTCTTAACTTCCTAATACAGTCTGTCTTGGTCTCTGTAGTGCTGAGGTGGGGCTGCTGCAGCCCTCATCCCCAAGTTCTAGGATTCTGCCAGGGTGTCTTGTTCTTGAATAGTTGTTAGTTATTCTTCTCATGAAGGAGTCATGTTGCCTTCTTGTGATATTACTCCCCTTGGATATTTTTTTTACAATAAGAAGCATGTAATATTGAGGCAGGCCCTTTTGTTTTGTTGGGCTATAAAAAAAAAATCTGTTTAAGATGAGCAGTAGCTTGGGGCTGGGTGGCTCAGTCAGTTTAGCATCCGACTCTTAATTTCAGTTCAGGTCATAATCTCAGAGCTCTGAGATTGAGCCCGCACTGGGTTCCACACTCAGCACAGAGTTTGCTCGTCCCTCTCCCTCTGCTCTTCCCCTCAGCCCCACTTGCACGCACACACACACACACACACACACACTCTCTCTCTCTTTCTCCCCCTTTCTTTCGCAAATAAATAATAAATAAATACAATCTTTTTTTAAAAGATGAAAAATTGTTCAACAGTAACACAAATACTTCATGCTAACATGTGAAAGGAAACCAGGAAGCCAACACACAAATCAGTTCTTTAATTGTTGATAGATGGAAGTAGTGGGAGTATCTTTAATATCTTGGTGCCATAAGCATTTCACTCAAAAGAAACTGTCTAGTGTGTAATGTGAGTAACCCTCAAGATTAAAATCCATACTGCTGAATTGAAACTATGGTTATGTTTGGGATATGACTAATTTTGTGCTATAGTGATTCATGCTCAAGATTTTGGGCCATCACAGAAAATAGAGAAAATTGCTTTCCAGGACAAGTAAGAGTAAATGGTAAGAAGAAATTGTAAATAATCCCGGGAAAAAGTTCCTATTTGCTATCATCTCTCTTATTGATAAACTTGCTCAAATTAGAGTTGAGCATGGTTGCAACTTAGAGATGTCCTGTGACTGTGATTTACAGAAATTGGACGTTAAATGGTTAAAACAAACAGCAAAAGATAAGTTGCTTTTAAATTACTTTTCAGCATTTATGAGACCAGTACAAACTGCCCAAGAGGAAGATGCCTGTAGTTGCCGATTTCCAGAAGAAGAAGAAGGAGAATGGGAGCTGTAAAGCAGAAATCCAAACCGCCACTGGGCCTGTCTTGAGAAGAATCACAGGAGAAACATGAGTGATCCCACCATGATATCTTTCTAAATCGAAGACACCATCCTAGATAAGACTCAGGATTACCCCTAAGTTTCCTCAAAATGTTAGCAGATTGGCCTTTAAAAATGTACCCCTTTTAGCACATGTATGGGACAGAGCTGTGGGAAAGGGGCATTTTCTAGATAATGCTTAATAGGCTTCACTAGTTTGTTTTTGAAATCCAAAGAGAATTATGCTTAAAATTACATCATGTAGTCCAAGGGTCTAGCTAAAATGACAGTCCAAAATCAATATCATTTTTTTTGAGTGCTAATAGAACATATGACAAAAAGCCATAAGATGCAAGAAAACCCCCCAACCAAATTTTCCATTGGTTCAGATATTCAACACAATGAGCTCTACTGATGTGAGGGGGATATTATGACAGTGCCCAGATTTGAGGTCAAGGGAAAAATAGCTCAGAACTTGAGGAAGAGTTTTGGAAAGAGTTCCAATGTCTTTGCACATTTTGTGGTCCCCTCCATCTTCATATCTCCTGCTTTGTACTGCTCCTCTCTGAACCGGGGCTTATGTTTTGGTTCTTTGTTGTTGTTTAAAGTTTTTTTATTTATTACTGAAGTGTAATTGACAAACAACATTATATCAGTTTCAAGCGTACAACATAGTGGCTCCACAATTCTGCACATTACTCAGAGCTTGCCACAGTAAGTACTGTCCCCATCTGTCACCATATGACATTATTACAGTATTACTGACCATATTCCTGATGCTGTACTTTTCATCTCTCTGAATTATTTATTTTATAATTAGAAGTTTGTGTCTCTTAATCCTCTTCATCTGTTTTGCCCAGTTTTGAGATTTAGCTTATGTGTTTTTAATTCTTAAGAACATTAAAAATAATATCTGGTACATCAAACTCCCATAGGCCGGATTTGAGCGGTCATGGGTCTCTGTATGGCTTATGAGCTAAAAATGATTTTTACATGTTTAAATAGTAAAAAACAAATCAAAAGAAGACTAATATCTCATGACATGAAAAAGTATGTAAAATTCAAATTTCAGAGTCCATAAATAAAGTTTTATTAGAACACACAGCCACACTCAGGTCACTTTTGCATTACAACAGCAGAGTTGAGTAGAGATAAGAGACTGTAAGGACCACGAAGTCTAAAGTGTTTAACATCTGACCTTTCATAGGGTCAGAGTCAAGGTCAGAACATCCATCTGTGTGTTGCTTTCCTCCCTCATCTGCCTACATACCCACCTCGCCCCCAGGCACCTTCCTCAGGAACGTCCCTTCCATCCATTCCCTTGCTTAAAAAAAAAAAATCATTGCTCATATATTTAAGTACCCCAAAACTATGTTATTTAGTTTTGCTTGTTTTTGAGCTTTATGAAAATGGTATTATGCTGCATGTAACTTGCTTTAGTCACTCAAAATTCTATTTATAAAGACTCATTCATGTTATTGTATATAACTAGAATGCATTCTTTTTGATGATTGTATAATTTTATAAATATATCATAATTTAAAAAAAGATTTATTTATTTATTTGGCAGATAGATCACAAGTAGGCAGAGAGGGAGGCAGAGAGAGAAGGGAAGCAAGCTCCCTGCTGAGCAGAGAGCCCGATGTGGGGCTCGATCCCAGGACCCTGGGATCATGACCTGAGCCAAAGGCAGAGGCTTAACCCACTGAGCCACTCAAGTCCCCCATAGATATACCATAATTTATCGATCCATCCTGAACCAAAGGACATTTGAGTTGTTTCTGGGGTTTTTTGCAATTATAGACAATGTTGATATGAATGCTCCTGTGTGTGTGTGTCCTGTGGAAGTTTAAAAAACGTGGTTGTCTTTTTCTTATTGGGTCATAGTTCTTCGCATAGTCTAAATAATAATTTTTGGTCACTTGTATATATTACAAATGTCTGCTTTGTTTGTAACCTTTTTCTCTTTTGCATTGTGGTTTTTTCAGTCTTTTGAGTAATAAGCAAAAAAATTCTTACCTTAATTTGGTTAAATGTACAGCTCATTTCTTATATAGTTAACATTTTTTTTGACTCCTGATTAAAGAAGCCCCTCCCTGCCCCAGTACCCTACAGATACTTTCTCACCTTTTATTCTGGGAGTTTTAAGTGTCTATTTAAGTCTAATCTATCAAGAACTGTCTCCTGCATTTGTTGTTGAGGTCATGGTCCAACTATGAGTTCTGTGACCTGATGCCCTTCATTCCAAGGTCCATCTTTTTCCCTTGGATCTGCACCGCCGCCTCTGTCCTACACCGAGTTTCCACATGTCCTCGAATCTGTTCCTGGGCTCTCTGTTCTGTTCCATTGGTCAAGGCGTCTGTCCCCATGCAAATACCACACTGTCTTTGTCACAGAAGGTTTATAAGAGCTCTCGATACCTGGTAGGACAAGTATTTAATTTAACATTGCACAAAGTTTTATAAAGTTTTTCTGGGAAGAAACTCTGTATGTCATTTATTAGATTTATTTCTAGGTAGCTTGCTTTGTGTTGGTTTCTTATTTTATAATTTTATTTATTATTATTTTTATTTTTTTAAAGGGGGCTCCGTGCGCAACATGGGGCTTGAACTCACAACCTTGAGATCAAGAGTTGTTTGCTCTACCAATTGAGCCAACCAGGTGCCGCTGTTTGCTTTTTAGGTGGTTTTGTTGCCAGAGTATAAAGATGTAGTTGATTTGTTTATATTAGTTTATAGCCAGTCTCCTTGCTAAACTTTCTTATTATTTCTGATAGTACATAAGTAGATTCTTTTGGGTTTTCTGTTCAGACAATCATATTACTTGCTATAAAAATAGTTTCTTCCTTTTTTTCCCTTTCTTTCTTCCTTCCTTCCTCCCCTCCTTTCTTCTTTTTTAAAGATTTTATTTATTTTTTTGAAAGAGAGAGAGACACACACACACACAGCAAGAGAGGAAAGAGAGCATGAGGAGTAGGAGAGGGAGAAGCAGGCTTCCCGCCTAGCAGGGAGCCTGTATACAGGGCTCAATCCCAGGACTCTGGGATCATGACCTGAGCCAAAGACAGACGCTTAATGACTGAGCTACCCAGGCGCCCCAGTTTCTTCCTTTTCTGGTCCTTTGTTTTTTATGTCTTTTCTGCTTGACTAAGTGCTGGGTCTTGTAATACAATGTAATGGTCTTTTCCATCTTATTTATAGGGGATACTTTCAGGAATTCTTTAAAAAATATAATTGATCAGGTTAAGTTCTCTTCTGCTCCTGGTTTGTGAAGAGGGTTATTTCTTATTTTTAAATCATGAATGCATGTTGAATTTTACCAAATGATTTTTCTGGGGGAGAAAAGAATAATTTGTCAGTGAGTCAGCCCATGGTTCTATCATCTTTGACTTGGATCTGAACTTCAGCCACAATCCAAGAAAATTACTGCCTGAGAGAAATCTAATGTAGTAATAGGTATTTCTGTTTTTCTCCCTTCTTTAACAGATGCATTTTTTTTAATGATTTGGTGTATGAAATAATTACATGTGCTCAGAAAAAAATTTGTTTTAATTTAAATAGATAAAGTACCTTCATTAATCTTCGGATCTTGTGGATTTCCAGTGCCACCAAGAACAAGGCTGGGGTATAGATTCCAACATGGCTTCCCCTGTCGGCTTTGGATGTTTGGTGTAAAATTCTCTGTGGTCCATTACCCACATACACAAAGGGATTGGTCATGCTCTACCATCTCGGGTCACCCTTGATAACTCATCTGTCCCAGATTAGAACCATAGAAAGTCCAGTTTATTCTGTGTTTGTTACACAGACTGTACAATACTTTATCATAGTATATTTTGGTATAATGTGTAAAACTTAAAAAGGAAAAACACAGGGACTTGGGGTATGAGTCATTTTCCCCCTAAGTGACAGTTAACAAAGAAAGAAAATCAAGACAGAATAATATGATCCCCTTTAGGGATTAATTTAGGAATCTGATAAGTTTGATAGATATGAGTTTTTACAAAAATAAGTGAGCATATTTCAGGATGTACAAATTGGAAACAGTTTTCTAAATGCTTAAAGGCAAGCTTAGGTTACTTCTGAAACAAATTTTCATTTTCTTATCTGGTGGAAGGTATCATTCTGATGGAAACTTTTGATATGAGGGGCACATGGCTGCTAGAATGGGTTTGTTTCTTCTGTGCAGAGCAGAGCTTTCCATTTGTGGGTGAGAAGTACCCATGGACCTCAGCTCGGGTGAGTTAAATGTGGTCTGTGTGTGTTGGGGTGGGGAGACTGGTCATTACTGACATTTTAAAAAAAGGGCTCTAAAGTAAAACACAAAGCTATTATTTTCACAGAAAAAAAGAATATCTTAGAAAAAAGCTTATTAAAAAAACTTCATAATACTATGGCAACATCAAATCATAAAGGCTTAATCATGAAATAACATGCCATCCTTTGTAAACCATGGAAACAGACTTTAGTGCCTGGGTATGTGAAAGATTAAGAGTTTGGCATTTCTTGCTCCCAACATTTTAGTTACATAAAGATGAAGGCTATTTTTTTTTTATCAATATAGATTCTGATAGCTGTATTTCAAATGAATTGTCATTGAAACCTTTCAAATATGTTTCTCACATATTCATTGGAGAGGCTGATGCTGGCTCTGAAATACAGATGACCCCTCCACTGAACTAACATCCCTCCAGTGCTCTGCACCTGGCACCATGCGAGGGCACAGAGATAAAGGACTCACTGCCCATCTGAGGGCTTTGTGTCCAGGGGACTGACCGGTACAACCCGAAAAGAGCCATAGTGTCACCGAGACCTACTGTGTGCCAGGAACACCATGGTGGAAGTAGTTGGAAGGAGTCTCCCAGCCTGGTAGGGAGGCAGCTGTTGTGATGGGATGGACGTGGGGCTCTTTGTGGTGGGAGGCAGCTGTTGTGATGGGATGGACGTGGGGCTCTTTGTGGTGGGAGGCCCACTGGAGAAGGGGTGGAGGGAAGGCTTCCGTGCAGGGGTGGGGTGGGGTGAGGAGGAGTTATCTACTCCCACTGTGTTTCCCAGAAGGAGCAAAGGGTCCAGGCCAAGGGGAGGGAGGGTGGGGCCTGGGAACTGAGGGCCGATGAAGGAAGCTTCAGGGCCAGCAGCGACCACATACCCAGATTTTATAGGCAACGTTGGGAAACTTGGATGTTAAACTGTGGACACTGACTTTGGAATCAGGCAAGGGATTTGATCAGATATGCACTTGGGAAAGATCTCCCTGATTACAGTCAGGAAAAATCGATTAATGAGAGGAAAGAATGGACTCCAAGCCAGATGAAGGGGCTCCTACAGGAGTCGGGGTGAACCTGTTGGGGTGGGGCATGAAACCTGGTTTCTGACCTGGGCAGCTGGGGGGAGTGGGGTGTATGTAGAGCCAAAGCCCTGCAGGAGATGGTGGAAGATGAAGGAGTTGGTTCAGTGTCAGCTCGGACCCTGGGCGGGGGGGGGGTGGTTCCCGCACAGGGCCATGTTGGTGGTGGGAAAGAGGGATGGAGGAAAGTGGTCTCTCAGAGGCCAGGGCAGGGTTTCCAGAATCCAGTAGATGAGAGAAACATCAGGATGGCCAAAGGTCACCAAGAGACCAGGAAGTGACAATAAAACATACCTTAGGTTTAGTAACAAACAGTCAACCTTCCCAGAAGGCCTTCAAGAGAGTGTTAACCATGAAAGCCAAGCCCTGGGACCGAGAGAGGAATGGGGAGTGAGAGCAAATGCACTCACTTTTCAAGAGTCAGACGGTGAAAGAAAGGAGATGGTGTGAGACCTGGGGGCTGCCTGCAATCTTGGGTGGAACATCACATAATACTAGATGTGGTCTGGTCTGCTTGTGAAATGAGACCTGACACCACCTCCACCAGAATTGAGTCCCTGTAGAACTCTCTGGTTGGAAGATGTGGTGTGGGCAGGGGTTTGTGCTGGTTTTCTGGAGAAGGAGCCTTCTTTGCTAGGACGGAGGTAAGTGTGATTGAGATGCGTAATTCCACCAGAGTGGGGGGCAGGGGTGATAACTGGTGTAAGCAAGCTAGGCAGCCAGTGTCTGAGCTGCCTGCTTCCTGACGATGGTTCTGTGTTTTTGCTGGGGGTGGGGGGGTGGGAGGAAATGACGCCAGCCGGCTTCTTTGTTCCCAAAGAAGTGTCTCCCTTAAGGCTGCCTCCCAGGGATATACTCTGAGAAGATCTTCAGATGGGTATTTCCATGCTATATGCTCCCAGTTTATCTGTCTGCCTTCTCTCCAGGAGCACTGGGCTCTATCCACACCAAGCCCACTGACGTTTAGAACTCCAGGCTTTAAGCCTTGCGGGTTGCAGGAACTCATTTTCCAAGCCAGTGGCTTTGGGGAAATGTTCTTGTGCATTGCCCTGTGTGCTCCTCTCTCACATTCTTCTCCATGACCAGGGCTGCTCCCTCTCCACAGTACCCAAGATCTGTTTCTCCCCCAAACCACGTCTCTGCATTTCCTGCCTTCTTCAATGTGGCCTCTTCTCTCCCTTTAGTTGTGGAGTTTGTTCTGCCAGTCTTCAGGTTGATTTCTGGGGTACTAAGGAAGATTTGGTGGTTATCTAGTTGTGTCTGTGGGATGAGGCAAGATTAGGGTCTTCCTACTCTGCTGCCATCTTCCCCCCTCCTTCTAACCTATACTCTCTCTCTCTCCCTCTCTCTCTCTAAGTAGGCTCCATGCCAAGCATGAAGCCCCATGTAGGTCTTGAACTCACAACTCTAAGATCAAGACCTGACCTGAGACCAAGAGTCTGATGCTTAACCAACCAAGCCACCCAGGCACCTTCTTGTGTTCTCTTGTAACTGGAGAGACTGGAATAAGGTGAGATGCAAATGTTTGAGAGAGTCTAGAATGAAGGTTGCAGCAGTCGGTGCTTGATGACCCAGAGGATGGCCCAGAACTTAGGGAACAGGGAGGATGGAAGATTCCAGTTTCATAGGAGGATGGGGCCGGGTGAATGCAAAGGCTTGTAGTTTCCTGATCTTGATGGAGGGTAACAAAAGGGGTGCCTGCTAGAAGGTTCCGAGTCCTCCGCTGGTGTGGAGGGTTCAGGGGAGGCTGGAGGATGGGAGAATGGGACCTGTTTCACTGGAGGCTTGGATTCCTGCCAGGACCCAGGAGAGCCCTCACCCTGCAGGGGTGTGGGCAGATACACTGCGGGCGGTTTCCTGCCGTGGCCCAGGAGAGGTGGGACAAACTGCCCTCAGGTCAAGGTTTTCCAGGAGGGAGCAACAGAAGGTCAGAGGCACAAGGAGGTTGAAGATACTTGCAAGACCATAGCAAAAGGCTCCACGTTCCAATTTTGTACAGTAATTGTGTACTTATTATAAGAGTAATTTTAATCCCTTATTCAATCTTTTTGAAGACATGTTAATGAAAATAAACATGTGGGGTGATGATAGTGACCACGCACTACAAAGCAGCCTCTTCTGGGAAGTGGGGCATTAGTGTTTCCCAGGGACAGAGTTTCAGTTTTGCAAGATGAGAAAACTGATGGGGGCTAATGGTGGTGGGAGATGCACAGGGCGAATGTGCTTCATGCTTGTAACTTATGCACTTAAAAATGGTTACAGTAGGGCACCTGGGCGGCTCAGTGGGTTAAGCCTCTGCCTTTGGCTCTGGTCATGATCCTGAGGTCCTGAGATTGAACCCCGCATTGGGCTTCCTGCTCAGCCGGGAGCCTGCTTCTCCCTCTCCCTCTGCCTGCTGCTCCCCCTACTTGTGCTCTCTCTGTGTCAAATAAATAAGTAAATAAAATCTTTTAAAAAATGGTTACAATGGTGAATTTTACATTGTGTCTATCCTACCTCAATTTGAAAAAAATAAATAATTCTTTAAATTATGAAGCAGAAATCATGAAGCAGAGACAAGCTGCTGTTGACTACTCTGTCCTCCATGCCCCGCACAGCGCGCAGCACATAGTAGGGCTTCAGTAAAAGTATAGCAAACACGTGGAAGAGAGAATGACTGAATTCAGACAAGAGTCAGAGATGGCCAGAGGGTAAGTCAAGCGATCTGGCCACATAGGCACTCATACTCTTGTGTTCTTGGGTTTCTTTCCTCCTTGAGTGCTCAGGAGCATTTCTAAAAACCATCCAGCTTGGCAGAACACACTTACCCCACCCCCGACATATTACATTGAATAAAAACTCAAGAAAAACAGATGGCAGCTAAGAACTTGTCTGCTCCCACTTTGGGGGCTTCCTCCTCATGCCCTCCTCCCCGGCCAGACATTTTCCTTTCTTTCTTGGAAGCTCCAGCTCATTCCTCTGCCCGTCCAGGCCTTGGGGCCACACTCCCAGGGACTGGCATCCAAACAGACCCCAGGATCATACGTGGAATGTACTTGTGCTTAGATAAGCCGCATCTTAAGGCCATAGCTTTAATTTTCTAACTATGATTTTTTTATTGGACAAATAACTTTTATAGATAATTAAGAAATACTTACACATTTAAAAAACAATAAAGCCACCATTTGCTCACATGGCTTTTGTGACAGAGGAAGCATCTATCCTCCGCGTATGATGCTGGGATGTGGATCAGGGCATGTTCCTGTCAGTGTTATAACGAGAGAAGAAAAAAAATACCTTTTCATCTTGTCTAAGTTTTTCCTAGGATCATCTGAGTGTTGAATTAAAGTGTTCTAGTCCCCATCAAAGAAAGGGAATCCAACACTTAGCGTGCCTGTCCCATATCCACCATATTTTGGAGCAACCAAATACCGCGGTTCAGGAGGGAAATTGCGATGTCAGAAAACAAGAGCAACACCACCATTTTGCAGCCCGTAATGCAATAATTTGTTCAGACAAAGATCATTAAAGGATGGAACCATCAGATGAAACTGGACAGATGGAAACCTGTGTACGTACGTAGATGCATATGGACACACAGAAGAGGGCTGGCTGGACAGAGGCAGTGGATAAAACCTCTAATCCACACAAAAGAGGTTTTGTCATCACCTGGATTTCAAAGCTGAATTCACTATATAATCCCCTCGAACCTGCCCCTCCTCCAACATTCTCTCGCTCACTCCAGGAGGCCTCCTGCCAAGCTCCCTCCCTAGCAAGGAGCTTGGCGGTCCCCTGGGTCCTGTCCCTTACCCTCACCCTCACCATCAAACCAATTTACACCCTCAGGCATGCCTCCAACTGAACAAATGTGACCACGTCACTGTGCTGCCTACCCTTGATCAAGGACTTCCCAGCATCCCCAAGGGCAAGTTCAAAATCCCAGGTCACCATCCTAGCCAGCACCCAGCCCGCCTTCCATGGAATCGCCGCTTCTCTGCACACACTGTGCTGTTCCTTGACTCTGGGTTTGACAGCTTTTCCCTCTGCTTGAAATGCTCTGATCTGCCTGACAAAATCCCGCTCTTCCTTCAACATCTGCCAAAGCAGCCTCTTTCTGTGAGTCTGACCTCCCTCTGTACAGCCCCCTCTCCCGCCCAGGTTCTTCCCTGGGCCTCCCATGTCACCCCATTCCATGCCTCCCGCAGTCGGCATATTGCCCTATGTCCGTCCATCGGTCTTTCTTACCTGGCTGTAAACCTCTTGAGAGCACGAACTGCGGTTTACTCATCTCTGAACCCTCGATTCCTATGTAGTATACAGTATGTGCTTAATAAGTGCTTCCTAAATGTATTGCTTGTCTCCTTTAAAACAGTGGGGGAGGGGTGCTTGGGTGGTTCAACCAGTTAAGCATCTCAGACTTGATTTTGGCTCAGGTCATGTTCTGAGGGTTGTGAGATCAAGCCCTGCAAGGGCTCTTTGAGCTCAGCATGGAGTCTGCTTGGGATTCTCCCTCTCCCTCTCCCTCTACTCCTCCCCCTGCTCATGCTCTCTCTCTCAATAAACAAATAAGCAAATAAAATCTTAAAAAAATAAAAGAAAGCAGAAGTGGGGGGAAACCTTACATTTTACCTTAAGGAACACTACAAGGAGAAAAGAGATTTATCGGCCTGACTAAACTTTTGGTAATTCTAGACAATTGCCAGCAGTTTCCCCCGACAGAGTTAGTAAATTCTTGATTACCTGAGCTAAAGAAAACAGCAGCGGTGTGAGAATCGAGACATTTGTATTTGAACTGTAACTGACCTAGGAAGGGGTGTTTGACTAAGGTTTTAAACAGATTGACTCTTGCGTCTATGCTCTTATCATATGATGTTCTCCATGGATATCCTCGTGCAGTAAAGGCTCAGGACCCGGGATCTTCAATTTGCCCCATATAATCCATGTACGGATTAGTTAGAGTTGGTACACAGTTAGGAAGTTTAAAAATCTTCCAGATTTAAACAGTATCGAGGTCCCTCAAAAAGTTAAAATTAGAACTACCCTACAAACCATTAATTGTGCTACTGGCTATTCACCCAAAGAATATAGAAACACTCATTCAAAGGGATACATGAGCTCCATGTTTATAGTGACATTATAATAGCCAAACTATGGAAACAACCCATGTGTCCATCTACCAATGAATGGATAAAGATCTCTCTCTCTCTCTCTCTCTCTCACACACACACACACACACACACACACAGTGGAATATTACTCAGACATAGAAAGAATGAATTCTTGCCATTTGCAACAACATGGATGGAGCTATTGGGGATGACGCTAAGCGAAATAGGTCAGAGAAACACAAGTACCACATGATTTCACTCATATGTGGAATTTAAGAAACTGGACAAATGAGCAAGGGGAAAAAGAGAAAGAGAGAGACAAACCAAGAAGACACTTAACTACAGAGAACACACTGACGGTCACCAGAGGGAGGGAAGGGGGAGGGTGAGGTAAGGGATGGGGTTAAAGAGGGCACTTGTCCTGACGAGTACTGAGTAATGTTTAGAATTGTTGACTCATTATCTGGTACACTGGAATTCATAATTATATATAACTAACATTACTGGAATTGAATGAACACTTAATAAAAATTTAAAATAGAAAAACCCTTCCAGATTATACAAATATCTCAATCACAACGTTTCCGGCATAATTTGTAGAAGTTGGTTTCACATGATTGCTTCCCTGCCCAAGGTCTGACTTGAAAGAGGCCCCCGTGTAGACAGGGCTGAACTGGCTCCCAGTTCAGCCTGTGATGCTGTTCCCTGCCGACCGCAGACTGGGTCTTCTTTGCTGAGTCCTACGTGAACTATTTTGTGCAACTTGCTTTCTCGACAACCCAGAACAGTCAGAGCTCTGCTTCCTTTCACAGACTTTCATTCATTGTTTCAGCTTCATCCAAAAAAACGAACCCTGGCTCACATACATATTTACTTGACACATTCCTTAAAAACCAACTATAAAAAACAAATTTCTATTAGAACCATAAAAATAAAAATATATTGAAATTGATAATAAATAGATTCTAATATAATTTAGGGGAAACAATTGTCCTAAGATCTGGACTTTAGTAACCACAAAACCTTAAAATTCTAACCTCGGTAGTTGTAGGAGAGAAGAAAATCCTTTCACCTCAACTTTGTTGTGAAAGGTACACATGGGTAACGAAACACGGGAAGTTTGGATTTTCCAAATCCAAATTCGGAGTACTGGTCAAGGATAAGCAAGGTAACTTTTTTTTTTTTTTCTTGAGCCCCTTTGGTTCCTGCTCAGAATCTAAAAGGTGCTGTCTTTTTCATTTTCTTTGCTTTTTTCTTCCTTCCTTCCTCCTTCCCTCCTCCCTCCTTCCCTCACTTCCTCCTTCCTTTCCTTCCGCCAGCTCCTTTCTCTTGTCATTAGCAAGCATGACACTCAAATATAAACATAGTAACACATGTGCCTTTACTCTTACAACATTTGATTTTCTTAGATTCCAGTAGCTTTTAAGTCGATCAACTGGAAAGCACGAGAGCCGGCGGCCACAAGAGGGCAGTAAACACCACCGGCCGAGGGCTGGCTGGGCTCCAGGGAGAAGAGCTCTCTCCTTCCATGGATGAGGACAGATGCTCAAGAGGTTTGGGGACTTGTCTGAGAGGGTGGAGTTCCCAGAGTCTGTTATCCTCAAAGTTTAACATGCCCCCAAGTGCCAGAATGAAACAGGAGGTGGCTACGTAGGGAGGCTCTTCCCCAAGAACTCAGCTGTCTGATGATTACGTACAACTTCCCAGAAGAGAGAAAGTAGATGCTCATGGACAGGAAATGAGAAACTCCTTCCTGCTTTAGGGCATTTGAACTTGCTGTTCCTTCTGCCTGCAATGCTTTTCCCTGACCTAACCCCCGGGCCTCAGCATAGATTTGCACAGACATCTCAAACTCAAGATATTCCAAAGTGGTGTAGGGTTCCTGCTTGGGGGTGGACGGCACTGGACAGACCCTCCTCACTGTGATGGTGATGGGACGGTTACTTAGCCTCTCTCGTTTATAAAATTAAGATAAGAACATCTGCATCGCAGATTTTTCCTGAGGCTTCAGTGAGGTTACACATTCAATTAGATTGTTCGCATCACATGACCGGTGTGTGATCACCTCGATGCCTGGCAGCTTCTTCAGTAACGGGTATCATTTTCCTCCAGAAACCAGGCTTTCTTACTTCCTCTCTTAAGCATTCCTCGACTCTCTCTTTCACCATCTGCATTTAACTAACCAACTGATCTCAATGTACATTTCCAGAATCCGGTCCCACTTTTCGGTCCCAACTGCCACTATCCTAATCTGTGCCTTCAGTACTTTTTGCCTGGATCATTGGAGCTGACTCCCAGCAGCCTGCCTCCCATCCAGGCTCTACACAGCAGGTCAAATAATCGAAGTAGGATGGGGCTTGGCCATGTAATAAGAGCCTATTCTGAACGGTGAACTCGTCTGGATTTGAGGCTTAATTTGATGGAGTTTTAACCTCTGTGTTATTGACGCACCTAGGACTGTTTTTTATGCTTGGTGTGAGGTAAGGATTCCATTCCACTTCTACGTGGATGACCGAACCTGTCCTCCCCTTAATCTGCAAAGTCCCTCTTGAAAACTCAGTATCTAATTACAGATGAAGTGAAAACACAGTTTTTGGGCTTCATTCACACATTAGGGTTCAAATAAGGCCGAGAAAAAAATTTGACTCTACTCTTGGGACATGTCCCTCGGAAAATGTTTTCAGAATGAGCTAAAATGGGGAAAGTGGCAGTCACTCCCCCCCACCCATGACCTTGTCTGGATGACAGAAATGCAGTTGTTTACCTCAAGCTCTGATTTAAACGAACAGACAGACAGGGTTGCTTCTGAAATTTAAAAATTGAAAAATGGAGAGAGCGTCCCATGATGTACACCCAGGTCTTCTATCCCAGTTAGAATATGAAACTCTTTAATGAATTCTAACAATTTTTGATTAAGAAATGAGGACTGAGGGGTGCCTGGGTGGCTCAGTGGGTTAAGCCTCTGCCTTTGGCTCAGGTCATGATCTCAGGGTCCTGGGATCGAGCCCCGCATCAAGCTTTCTGCTCATCAGGGAGCCTGCTTCCCCCTCTCTCTCTGCCTGCCTCTCTGCCTGCTTGTGATCTCTGTCTGTCAAATAAATAAATAAAATCTTTAAAAAAAAAAAAAAGAAATGAGGACTGAGCAATTCGACCTTTGTTTGGCTCTGAGTCAAGGACTATTTTTCAAATGATAGTTATCTTTAAATGAATAATTGACAAGTTATTGATTCTTTTTTTTAAACATTTTATTTATTTATTTGATAGAGACACAGTGAGAGAGAGAACACAGCAGGGGGAGTGGGAGAGAGAGAAGCAGGCTCCCTGCTGAGCAGAGAGCCCGATGAGGGGCTCTATCCCAGGCCCCTGAGATCATGACCTAAGCCCAAGGCAGATGCCCAACGACTGAGCCACCCGAGCGCCCCAACAAGTTATTGATTTTAAAACGGCGCCGTGGTGCTCCTCACCCGACCCCCCTTTGCCACCAGCATCTATGCTGTGAATTTCCTGCACTGATCACCCAGCCCAGAGCCACTGTCTTTCCTAAGAGCAAAGGGGATGGCAGTAGAGGACCATAGTCGGTTCAGACCTATGAACATTGGCCTGGGAGGATTGACCCCTGAAGTCTGGGAGCAGGTGTCGGGAGCACTGTCTGTGCACTGGCTGCTTGGTCTGAGGACCAAGAAGTGACATTGCTCCTTGCAGTGTGGCCCCAGCTACGATGCATGCCGCCAGCTCTGATCCTCTGGGCTTTGGGCTGCGTGATTCATTTTAAAAGAGGTTTATTTTTTCATTTCATTCTTACCTATGTCCGTTATTGATCAAACACACACAATCCACGTCTTCCTTCCCTTCTTTTGCTTTTCTTTTCACGGAAGGATCTCTAGACTGGCTGGATTCCGTCTGCACCTCTAAGCTCTCCGAGCAGCCACGCTGCTCATGGCAGAGGGACCCCGGGAGCCCAGTGCAGCGCCTGGCAGAGAGCAGGTGCCCCTGTATGAGTCACCTATAGAGAAGGGGAGGGTGTTCTGCAAGGTGAACCTAGAGAAGGGCCGGGGAGCTTCATTACTCACCTTATCCTAAGGAAGGCAGCAGAGTGGGACAGCAGTTACCGAAAGAAGCTTTGCAGCCAAACACACACCTCCTTTTTGGAACAAAGAAGAAATAAAAGTTAAGATATACTTTTGTAGATGTGATGAAGGTTTGGAGAGAGCAATTAGGGTTTTTTCATACATTAGTTGTTGAAGGTGGAACTTGGAAACGTTTCTCTCCTGCAACGTCGTGTCTTTCGACTTTCTGGCTATTTGAGCATCCTCCTAAACGAATTTCAGAACTATTGAAAGGTTTTAAGAGAACCGGTTTTGGAAAGGTTGTCAGAACAAAGACAATGTTTAATCCGTGAGTCACATCTTTGTTTCTCGTTTGGAGACTTATGCGCTCTGCAATGCTCACAGAATTTTTTTTTAAACTGCAAATGTTAGCTAAGTATTCTTTTATTAATTTGCTGCAGATCTTGTTCTAACATATTATCATGAAGACATTTAAATAGAAAGTCAAGATTCATAAATTTCAGCCATAGCCTTTCTATAAAATCAATAGTTTTTTTTTTAATATTTAATTAATTTATTTGATTAGAGACAGAGGGAGAGAGCACAAGCAGGGGGAGCAGCAGGCAGAGGGAGGAGGAGAAGTTGACTTCCAGCTGAGCAAGGAGCCCAACGTGGGGCTCGATCCCAGGACCCCAGGATCATGACCTGAGCCTAAGGCAGACGCTTAACGACTGAGCCACCCTGGTGCCCCTCTGTGTAGCTTTTTAAGGTATAGATAATATGATTTTTAAAAAGATGTATGTATTTATTTCAGCGAGAGAGAGAGCAGGGGTGAGGAGCAGAGGTGGCACGAGAGAGAGAAACTCATGCAGACTCCCCGCTGAGCATGAACTAGACGTGGGGCTCAATGCATGGGAGATCACCACCTTAGCTGAAACCAAGAACTGGGTGCTGAAACCACTAGCCTCTCAGCACCGCCATAATGTGGTTTTTTTTTTTTTTTACACTCTACTGTGAGCGTCTATCTTTCCAGGTCAATAGCCAACTGGCCGCATCGTTTGCATGCTGCTAGAAACATCTAGGCAAGTACATATTTGCATATTCTCTAATAATCTCCTCGGGATGGATTCTTTGCAGTGGTATTACCACATCAAACATGATCTGTTTTTTAAAGATTTTTGAGCCATAGTCCCAAATTTGGTTGTGAGGACGGAAGAGCCCTCGGCCTGCATGGCCCTTGGGAGGAAGGCGCACATTCAGATGTCTACTTGAAAAAGCTCTGAGGGAGAGGAAAACCTGGTTCTAGTCAGCCGCAGTCAACCGAGCCGGGAGAGTGAAAGGGAGGTATGCGAAGAAGCCGAGATCAAAAAGGATGTGGGAGAGGTTTTCAGAACTTTCTAAAAAAGATGGTCTTGCAGTTGGTTTTTGTTTTTGGCATTTTTCTTGAACTCTTAGTGAAGTGCCATGATGGGGAGACTGGGCAGAGGTGCTCCATTATTATCTTTGTTTTATTTTATTTTTAAAGATTTACTCATTCATTCATGTGTGAGAGAGAGAGCACGAGCAGGAGGGGCAGAGGGAGGGAGAGTCCCAAGCAGACTCCATGCTGAGTGCAGATCGCGACGTGGGGCTCGATCTCATGACCATGAGACCATGACCCGATCTGAAACCAAGAGTCAGATACTCAGCCGACGGAGCCACCCGGGCACCCTGGAAGCTCCATTTTTAAAGGCTGTACCGTCACAATGTCAGCAAACAGCCCCCAGGGCCCTACCCAGCTGCTTTACTTTCCCCCCAGTCTGAGGGCTGGTTTCCACACACTCAGCCACTGTCCGCACACCTTTGGGTTTATCAAACGTGAGGCCCAAATCTCACGCTTTCCATGGGGTCTGAGGAGGCAGGTGCCCAGCACTTTAACCTCCTTCATCTCAGCCATAGTGTCTTAGATGAGACGACCGGAGGATTTTCAGGAGCCCTTTGCCCACGTGGGCTCCTGCAGACAATGGAAACCTTGAAGCAGACACAGTGCTGGAAACGAGGAGGGGATGGTGAAGGGTGTGACCAGGAAACACTACCCGGACCTTGTAGTGGAGTGACCAGCAGCGGGAAAGGAGAACGGTGACTTGCAGATGGCGCATCAGGAGTTGAGGCTGGTCCCCACTGCCTGGCACAGGGCCGAGGGCCGCAGGCCAGATGGCGGGGTTGGGGCTGAGAAGGCTGAGGCTGCTGTGCCTTTTGTAGTGGTTGCAGCTCGGGGAAGGCGCTGTGTGCGCAAAAGTGTGTTGTGTAGCTGGAAACATGGTTTGGGCGAAAAAGGAAT
Source organism: Lontra canadensis (assembly GCF_010015895.1). Lineage (NCBI taxonomy): Eukaryota > Metazoa > Chordata > Mammalia > Carnivora > Mustelidae > Lontra > Lontra canadensis. The sequence goes on along the minus strand of NW_022631019.1, from coordinate 5,180,849 downwards.
CAGAGAGACGGATGTGGGTCATACACACAAGGTCAAATGTAAGTGAGATCCAACAAAGCAGAGCCCAGGATGGAGATGCTGGGGGTACTTTTGTGTTTTCAGTTGCTGGAGAGATGCAAGGGTTTAACTTTTGAATTCTTTTTTTTTTAAATTTTTATTTTTAAGTAATCTCTAAGCCCAACATGGGGCTCGAACCCACAACCCCAAGATCAAGAGTCACATGCTCCTCTGACCCAGCCAGCCAGGAGCCCCTGAGTTCCTTTCACATGCTTGTTTCCTTGAATGTGTCCCCAGAATTTTAGCCCGCTTCTGCCAGAACCAGGCAAGAATTCTCGACATCTTCCACAGATGTGTTTAGGCTTTGAAAGGAGAACCTACAGCTCCTGGGGCACGTGGTTTTTGCCCTTTCAGCTTAGCTGAGAGTCAATGCTATGAAGTGTCAGCCTGGCTGACTTCATTTTTGAAGAACAATGACTCATGAATATCCCAAGTTCACTTCTAATCTGTTTTTACATTTTTGGTATTTAAAAAAAAAATAATACAATCGTTGCTGCAGATAAAGATTTAAACTTGACCTGTGTGTGACAGCATTCATTACTAGAAAGAAGAATTTAGGGAAGCCTGAGTGGCTCGGTCGGTGAAGCGTCTGCCTTCCGCTCAGGTCACGAGCTCAGGGTCCTCGGATCCAGTCCCATGTTGGGCTCCTGCTCAGGGGGCAGCCCGCTTCTCCCTCTCCTTCCTCCCCTTTCCCCCCGCCCTGCCCCTGGCTCCTAGAAAGAAAGAGAGAGAGAGAAAGGGAGAAAGAGAAGGAGGGAGGGAGGGAGGGAGGGAGGATGGATTAATTCATCCTTCTGCTTCCTTGATCTCTGCCTTTGCCTCTGGACCCCGCAAATGTGCCTGAGGCCAAAGATACCATGGGAGCTTCTCTGGACCCGGACAGCCTGCGACGGAGAGAGACCCACTACGGGGTGCCGTCCGCAGGGAGAGGCCCTAATGGAAAAGGCGAGTCCAGCCACGGCGCGCCATAATGGAACCTCTTAAGAACTGGGCAAAAGGGCCCGATGATTTGTGTTACGCTGACAAAATCCTCCCACATGCTACTTGGCAGTAGAGAGAGAAAGAAACACAGGCAGACAGCCCACAGAATGGCCACATTTGAACTCATTTTTGCCATTTTTCCCCCCTGACAATTAAAAAAATGAAAGTCCTAGAAGAGTCCGTGTGTAGTGTGAGGCTGCGCAGGCTCAAGGACGGTCGCTAAGGGAGAGCCAGGCTGGAGGGGAAGAGAAGTTCTGCTCCAGGGTTCGTGCCAGGGCCTGCGAGCCGCTGCTTCGTGGGCCGCGGGCCTCCCTTCCTCCTGGCAGGCCCGGCCCCCTCGCTCAGCTCACCCATAGGCCCCCCCTTTCAAAGAGAACGTTCAAGTCTATGAGGACTCTGGATTCCCCCGTATCTTGAGGAGAGCAGACACTGCTGCTTCTCTTTCCTGGAAGGTAGAACGTGCAACGGCTGCTTTAGGGCTGTGTTCACGCTGGGACCGCAGGCTGGTTTCCTTAAACCGACAGTTCCACGTGGGCTTTGGGACTCCTGGAGGTGGGGTGTGGATTTGTTAATGGAAATAAATGAAAACTATTCTGGTTAAGTAGATTCATTTTTATTGTATTGTATTGTATTGTATTGTATTGTATTGTATTGTATTTGAAATTCCAGTGTAGTTAACATACAGTGTTGTATTGGCTTCAAGTGTACCATGTAGAGATTCAACACTTCCCTAGAGCACTCAGTGCTCATCAGGGTAGGTGCCCCCTTCATCGCCACCTCCCACCCACCTCCCCTCTGGTGACCATCAGTGTGTTCTCTATAGTTAAGAGTCTGTTTCTTGGTTTGTCTCTTTTTTTCTCTGTTTGTTCTGTTACTTAAATTCCACCTGAGTGAGATCATATGATACGGTATTTGTCTTTCTCTCACTTATTTCATTTAGCATAATACTCTCTAGCTCCATCCTTGTTGTAAATGACAAGATTCCATTCTTTTTTTTTTTTTAAAGATTTTATTTGTTTATTTGACAGAGATCACAAGTAGGCAGAGAGGCAGGCAGAGAGAGAGGAGGAAACAAGCTTCCCCGCTGAGCAGGGAGCCCGATGTGTGGCTCAATCCCAGGACTCTGGGATCATGACCTGGGCTGAAGGCAGAGGCTTTAACCCACTGAGCCACCCAGGTGCCCCAAGATTCCATTCTTTTTATGGCTGAGTAACAGTCCATTGTATATATACAACATCTTCTTCATCCATTCATCTATTGATGGGCACTTAGATAACTTCCTTAATTTGGCTGTTGTAAATAATGCTGCAATAAACATAGGGGTCCATGTGTCCTTGTGAATTATGTTCTCATAATTTTGGATGAATTATCCAGCAGTGCAATTACTGGATCATAGGATGCTCTTTTTTTAAGCTCTGAGGGCCCTCCACACTGTTTCCCACAGCAGCTGCACCAGCGTGCGTTCCCACCAACAGTTCACAAAGCTTCCCTTTTCTCCACATCCTCACCAACACCTGTTGTTTCTTGTGTTTTTTATTTTAGCCCTTCTGATGGGTGTGAGGTGATGTCTCATTGCAGTTTTGCATTTCCCTCGTGATGAGTGTGCTTGAATAGTTCTTAACTACTTTCAAATCTAACAAAACTTGAGTCTGACAGCAGTACTCATTCTGAGCCTGTCATATGTGGAACATCAATTTAGCTCTTCTGAGATTTCCTTTTTAGGGATTATAGAAGTTATCTCTGAAATTATTTTAGTTTCCCTCCTAGATATATCCAAAAGGACAAAGAAATTGTGCCAAAGGAGCAGATAAAGAGCTGGAAAGAATCTATAGGAAAGGGAACCTCTAGGCACGCATCAGAGGCTGAGTCCGTATGAACTGAAAACTCACCCGTGTTCTAGTTCTAAGGCTGTGTAACAAAGGTCCCAAAATACAGGGGCATAAGATAGTCACTTTCATATGATCGTGGATTATGTGGGTCAGGAAACCAGATGGGGAAGATTTGCCTCTGCTTTACCAGCCTTGGTCCTCTAGCTAGAAGATTCCATGGCTGAAAGTAACAGGCTATTTGGGAGCTGAGGTCATCCAGAGGCTTCTTCACTCACATGTCCAGCAGTTGATGTCAGCTCTCAGTGGGAGCCCAGCTGGCCTGTCAGCCTACCCATGGCCTCTGATGTGCCCTGGGATTCCTCATAACACAGTGACTTCAGGGCAGTCAACTTCCTGCATGGTGACTCACACTTCCAAAGGGGAGTGTCTCGGTGAACAATGAAGATGATGCATCACCTTTTAGGACCTAGCCTCAGAAATCACGTAGCACAGTGTGTAGGAGTTTTAAAAAATGTCCACAAATTCTTTGATCCTCCCTCCCCAGGGTGCACCTAATTCTCCTGCTCTATACTTAGTGACTCATGTCTCATGAATGGAATATGACAGGGGTGACTGTATATGACCTCCAAGATGAGGTAATGAAAGGCACGCAGCTCCTTTTTTCCATGCCCACCTCTACCCCATTCTTGAAGCCAGAGGCCATGTCATGACGATCCTCAAAAAGCCCAGGGGGCCGTCCTGCCAAGAGTCACATGAGCCAGCTATCTTGGATGTGGACTGTCTGAGTCTGTTAGGGCTGCTATTACAAAATACCATGTGCTGTGGGGCTTAAATAACAAACACTGATTTCCCACAGTTCTGGAGGTTGAGAAGTCCAAGATCAAGGTGTTGACAGATTTGGTGTCTGGAGAACACTTGCTGGTTTCTTCATAGATGGCCATCTTCTTGCTGTGTCCTCATCTAACAGAAGGTGACAGAGGTCTCTGGGGTCTCTTTTATAAAGGTATGAATCCCATTTGTGGGGGCTCTAACTTCACGACCTAATCACCTCCAGGTTCTACCTCCAAATACCTTCACTTTGGGGATTAGGTTTCAATGCAAATTTTGGGGGGACGCGGACATTCAGCCTGTAGCCCAGATCAAGCCTTCAGCTGATATCTCGACTATAACCTGAGACCCTAAACCAGAACTACACACTTAAGCCATCCCCAGGTTCCTGTGCTCAGAGACTGAGATGATAAATACCTACAGTGTTAAGCTGCAAAGTGTTAGGATAACTTGCTACTCTGCAGAGAAGATCAAAACACAGGGCCGGCCCACATTCGAGGGAAGGTGACCTACACTCTACTTATCAATGGGAAAAGTGCAAAAGAATTTGTGGATCCGTTTTCAAAGTGTCCTAATTCATAAGGGAACAATAAAGAATTATTTTGCTCCTCACCCACCCACCAAAAAAGTTTAAGTGTTCCGTGGAAGCTTCACCACAAACCCCCCCTCCTTTATTATTTGTTTTTCTTAATGTCAAAACAGTCACATGTGTTAGGAATCCTGGGTCCCTACTTGGTCAAAGAAAAGAGAGTTATTGATGAAGCTGACCATCCAACATTGACTTGACTAAAAATATAATTCCTTTTCCCGGAATTTCTCTCAAGTAGCTTCATTGAACAGATTATGCTTGGTCTCACCTTTAATCTCACTGTTCTCAGGCTGGTCCCTACTCTCCTCTTCCATTTCCTTTAGTAGGAAACTAACTCCTATTTGTCCTTTGTGTCTGAGGCCAGGAATCCACCACACCCAAAGTATACTCATGGAAAAAAGACTTCCTAGGAACCCCAGCTGCTTGGAACTCCCCGGTGAACATCCTTCTCTTATTGTATTCACCACCCTGTGTTATGAAGATCTGTTTGTGTGTCTGTCTTCCCCATTGGGATGTGCTGCAGGGACTGTGTCTTACTCCTCTCACATTGGTGCCAGCATCTGGCACATCAGGAGCACTGCCTGTCAGTAAACAGTGATGATGGTGTGACCTCCACACTTAGAGGACAACAGCTAGAGTTGACACCAACATGCTAAGCACGTTTCACACCATCTCTTAATTCTTGCAATGAGAAGACTGACCGCAATTCCCCTTTGGCAAATGAGCAAACTGTGTCACGGAGAGACTGAGAGATTGTCTGTGGTACCCAGTGGGTGAGTGGGACCACCCACCCATTCACAAGTCATCAGAACCCAGAGTCTGCCCTTCCACCCCAACTCTATATTGAATTCTATATTCTCAATCCAAACAAAACCAGTTCCAACAGTTAGGATTCTTAGAAAGAAATAACATTTAAATAAGCAATGTCTTTTAGATTATATATGATTATATATAAGTGATAAAAAAGAGGATGAAAGAGAATAAAGCACAACTGAGTCATTTTCATAACACATTGAACACATCTTAAATAAAATGTTGTGCACAAAAATGCAGACACAGATAAAGCTGGGGAGGTATTCTTTGATTCAACTCTAAGACCTACTCATGCTTAGAAACTTACAGGTTCAATGACCAGGAAAGAAACCATTGAAATCTTCAGCTACATTCTGACATTTCACATTTTCAAAGCAGTGAGTCTATTTTACCCCGTAAAAACCTTGGCTCCCCCAAACAATTAACACAATCAGCCTGCTTACACGGAGAAGAACTAAAGGAATGGGTCTCCAACCCTAGCCCACTCTAAAGACTAATAAAAACCTCACGTAAACTCAGGAGTTGTATTTACTGGAAGTGGGATCTCCTGTTGTCATGTAATTATATTCTAATGCAGGCAAACACTGTTCTCTAAAAGGCATTTTGATTCGCACTAATAAAGTTATGCTGCTTCATACATGCAGGCCAACAAAACAGGGGTTGTTGGGTGTGTGGGGGAAACAGGATGCAGAATAAACATGAGACTGACCTTGCAAAAGTCAAAAGAACAACAGATGCATTCTCGAGGCGTTTAAAAAATTGATCATGCAGGGAACATGTTTTCATGAGCACACCTCTTTAGAAGCTTAATTTGGTCTACAAACTGGGCAAAAGAGGGGAGTTTGTGTGCAGTTTACTCATTTGTGTTCCGAATGCAAGTGTTATTATTTGAGGATTTGCACAAAATGTAACATGGAGACATCATGAAGAAAAAGGGAGAAAGCAATTTTCAGTCCAACAGGATTATTACTTAGATAAAGCCTCCACTCCAGTGACTATTAAGCCCTCTTAGCAAACGAAACATCCTGAAGGGGAGAAGTCAAAGTACAAAGAACAACTATTTGAGAATTGTGACAGGTAAACAAGGAGGTGGACTGGTAGGGAAATTAAATCTGAAGATTCGGGAGAGTAAGTAGTAAGTTTCTCGTTGTTCTTCCTCTTTTCTTTGCTACCTTTGACCTGAGGGCAGCTCTGGTCATAAAACTGTGCAGCTCTGGGGGCACCTGGCAGCTCAGTCATTAAGTGTCTGTCTTGAGCTCAGGTCCCTGCATAGCACTGGGCTCCCTACTCAGAAGGAAGCCTGCCTCTCCCTCCCCTATGCCCCTTGCTTGTGTTCCCTTTTTCCCTCTCTCTCTGTGTCAAATAAATCAATCAAATCTTAAAAAACAGCAATTGTGTAGCTTTGTTGTTTGTTTTGTTTGTTTTTTCCAGAGAAAAAGGAGAAAGGACTGAGAGCAACCCCGTCTCAGATCTACAAGGTAGCAGAGAGCATAGTAATAACTCAGAGAGAAAGTCTTGATTTCTGGCCACAGGACTGAGAAAGGGGCCCCTGGGAGCCAAAGAGTGATCAGGGGATTATAGAGAGGAGAGAGCTGGTGAAGGGGATCTCTTAATTCTATTGGACATGAGTCTATATGGGCATGAGTCTTTAGCTTGCCCTAGGGCTGTGCACGCACAGGAGAAACCCAGATAAACACAGCAAAGACTCTGAGAACTAAAGTACAAACATAACCAGCTGCTCGCACCACAGCCCATCCTCTAAGGGCTACATGCATGAAAGGGACACCAAGGAACACAGCAAAGTTTTTAAAACCTTAAGTGGCATTGAAATCACTATTCACAAAAGGCAAAATAGAATTGTGGTAGTAACCTAGCCAGGGAACTGCCAGCTAAACAACAAGTCAGTGTTCTTCAGAGGATTTTAGCAGGACACAGAGTCTCACAACAAAATCATCAAAATGTCAAACAGTCTTTGGCATATGAAGAGCCAGGAGTGTGTATGTAACCAATCCTCAAGAGAAAAGAAAATCCACAGACACCAACCCTGAGCTGACCCTAATATTGGAATTAACAGAGGTTTTAATGTGGGTATTTTAACTGTGCTCCTTGGGGTAAAGGTAAATACACTTCAGATAAATGGAAAGATAGACAGTCTCAGCAGGAAAAACAAAAACCATATAAAGAAATGTAAACTTTAGAACTGAAAAATACAATATCTGGAAGAAAACAGCATGGAGATGACAGAGTAAGGAGTCAGTAAACTCAAAGATAAATCAAAGGAAATTATTTAATTTGAAAAACTGAAAGAAAGATTAATTATAAACAATTGAACAGAGCCCCAGGGACCTCTGCAATAACATCAAAATATCTAATATTTGTGTCACTGGAGGTCCGAGAAGGGAAGAGAAAGAGACCGGTATGGAAAAATATCTGAAGAAATAGTGACCAAAAACTTCACAAATTTGGTGAAAGATATAAATCTACAGGTCCAAGAAGCTCTGTGACCCATCAAACAGGATAAACTCAAGGAACACAGGCCAAGATACAGTATAACAAACTGGTGAAAACCAAAGATAGAGGAAAGATCTTGATGGCAGTCAGAGAAAAGTGACACCTTGTACAGGGAACAATTGGAATGACTGTGGATTCCTCACCAGAACCTACAGAAGACAAAAGACAGCAGAACCATGTTCTATACTCAGTGCAGATATTCTTTAGGAATGACAAAACAAAACAAAGACATTCTCAGATGAAGGAAGACTGAGAGAATTTGTTGTCAGGACACTTGCTCAAAAACAAATACTAAAGGAGGTTCTGCCAGCTGAAGAGAAGTGATGCCACAGGGAAACTTGGTACTGCAGGAATTCCTTTAGGAATGAAGGAAGAACAATAGAGGTGGTATATATCTGACTAAATATAATAGACTATTTTCTTAATTTCTCTAAAATATGTGTACCGTTGAAAGGAAAAAAAAATTATAGCATTGTCTGGTAGAATTTTCAGTGAATAGAGGAGTAATACCTATGGACACTATAAGAGAGAGGAGAAGGGAGTACCTGCTGGCTCAGTCTGTTAAGCATCCAACTCTTGGTTTCAACTCAGGTCATGATCTCATGGTTGTGAGACTGACCCCTGTTTCAGGCTTTGCACTCAGTGTAGAATTTGCTGGAGATTCTCTCCCTCTCCCACCCCTCTACTTCTCCCCCAACCCACACTCTATAAATAAATAAATACGTAAATAAATAAAATCTCTAAGAAAGAGAGAGGGTAAATGGGCTTAGATGCTTATAAAGTTTGTATATTTTATTTGAATTGTTAAAATATTAATCTAAATAGACCACGAAAAGTTAGGTATGTATACGATAATCCCTAGAGCAACCACTATAAAATGACATAAAGAGAAATGGACCAAAAAATAGATAAATTAAAAGGAACTACTAAAAACATTCAAATAATCCAAAAGGATGTACAAAAGAGGGAACAGAGGAACAAAACACAGTGAGAAAGAAAAAAATTTTTTATACACACACACACACACACACACACACACAATGGGAGGCCTAAATCCAACCATATCAATAAGCACTAAATGTAAATGGTCTATTTTATACCAACTACAAGAGATTGTCAGATAGGACTGAAAACACAGACCCAAATATATGCTGTATTTAAAGACATATCATGCTTCTGCACAGCAAAGGAAACAGTCAACAAAACAAAGAGGCCACCCACAGAATGGGAGAAGATATTCACAAATGACAATACAGACAAAGGGCTGTATCCAAGATCTATAAAGAACTCCTCAAACTCAACACACACAGAACAGATAATCATGTCAAAAAGTGGGCAGAAGACATGAACAGACACTTCTCCAAAGAAGACATACAAATGGCTAACAGACACATAAAAAAATGTTCATCATCATTAGCCATCAGGGAAATTCAAATCAAAACCACATTGAGATACCACCTTGCACCAGTTAGAACGGCCAAAATTAACAGGACGGGAGACAACAAGTGATGGAGAGGATGTGGAGAAAGGGGAATCCTCTTACACTGTTGGTGGGAATGCAAGTTGGTGCAGCCACTTTGGAAAACAGTGTGGAGATTCCTCAAAAATTTAAAAATAGAGCTACCCTATGACCCTGCAATTCCACTACTGGGTATTTATCCCAAAGATACAGATGTGGTGAAAAGAAGGGCCATCTGTCCCCAATGTTCATGGCAGCAATGACCACAGTTGCCAAACTATGGGAAGAGCCAAGATGCCCTTCGACGGATGAATGGATAAGGAAGATGTGGTATATATATACAATGGAATATTATGCCTCCATCAGAAAGGATGAATCCCCAACTTTTGTAGCAACATGGACGGGACTGGAAGAGATTATGCTGAGTGAAATAAGTCAAGCAGAGAAAGTCAATTATCATATGGTTTCACTTACTTGTAGAACATAAACACGAGGACATTAGGAGAAGGAAAGAAGAATGAAGTGGGTGAATCAGAGGGGGAGACAAAGCATGAAAGACTGTGGACTCTGAGAAACAAACTGAGAGTTTTCGAGGAAGGAGGGGGGAGGATGGGCAAGATTTGTGGTAGGTATTAAGGAGGACATGTATTGCATGGAGTGCTGAGTGTGGTACATAAACAATGAATCTTGGAACACTGAAAAAATAAAAGAAAAAAGGAAAAAATTAAATAAAAGCTCTAACAGATACAGAACATAAAGAAATATAATGACTTAGGTTAAAAGCAGAAGGAAAAAGAAGGTATACTATGAAAATATTAGTAAAAAGAAATTGGAGCAGCTATATTAATATAGAGAAAGTAGATTTCAGAAAAAGAAATGATGAAAAAGGAATTAAAAAGAACATTAATAATAGTAAAAGAACCAATTCACCAAGAAGACATGCCATTCCTAAATGTGCATGCACAACGAAAGAGCTTTAAAATCTGTGGAACAAATCATGATAGAATGAAAAAGAAAGCTCATAATTATTCTTGGAGATTCCAACAGTCTTCTCTTAATAATCAATAATTTCTAGTGCAGAAAATCAGCAAAATATACAAGATGTGAATGTTATAAATCAACTTGATCTAATTGAGATTTAGAAAACATTCCACCCAGGCGCCTGGGTGGCTCAGTTGGTTAAGTGTCTGCCTTTGGCTCAGGTCATGATCCCAGAGTCTAGGGATCGAGTCCCGAATCAGGTTCCCTGCTTGATGGAGAGCCTGCTTCTCCCTCTGTCTCTCCCCCTGCTCATGCTCTCTCTCTCTCAAATAAATAAATAAAATCTTTAAAAAAAGACCAACATTCCATCCAAAACAGTAGAATACATATTCTTTTCAAATGCACATGGGGCATTCATCAAACTGGGCCATATTTTGAGTCCTAAAACAAACATTAACAAACTTGAGACCATAAAAGTATATTTTCTGGTCGTAATGAAATTAAACCAATAATTAATTACAGTAAGATATCTGGGATACACTGAAACACTTTGAAATTAAAAAGTACATTTCTAAACAATCTATGAGTCATAGAAGTCACAAGGAAATCAGAGAATATTTTGAACCGAATGAAAAAAATTTAAAATACCAAAGTTTGTGGAATCCAACTAAAACAGTGCTTAGAAGGAATCTACAAGATAGTTCCTAGACCTAACAAGTAAATTTAACCAGGTCACAGCACATGAAGTAGTATCCAAAAATCAAGTGTATTTTTATATACTAGCAGTGAGCAATTAAAAATAGGAATTACACAGATAGGACCATTCTAATAGCACCAAAATCCACATTGTTACTCCCAAGTGAAAAAAATTTTAGATTGATCGAGAATCTGTATGCTGGTGTGTATAGCATCATTACTCATAATTGCCAGAGACTGCCCTTCAAACGGTGAATGGATAAATCACGGCACACCATTAAATGGAATATAAAGTAATAAAAAGAACGGAAATGTTGATTCAGATGAATTTCAAATGCACTATGTTAAATGAAAGAAGCACATCTCAAAAGGTTATGTACTGTATGATTCCATTTATATGATATTCCTGCAAATGTAAAACTTTATTTTTAATGTATTATTATTTTTTTAAGACAACACTTGAGGTATGGAGGATGCATTGTCAGGGATGTGGGTAGGAGGAATAAATATACAGACCACAAAGGGTCAGCTTGAGGGAAATTTAGGGGGTGAACAGAACTATTCTGAGTCTTGATTGTGGTGGGTTCCTGATTATTAACTTGTCAAAACTCACAGAGCTGTTTGGCAAAAGGTGTACATTTTACTGCGTGATAACTTAAATTAAAAATGAAAAAAAAAAGAATGAAATCCACACTCCTCATCTGAGTCCAACCAGAGCTACTAGTCCAGTTCAAAACACAGTGGGATTGCAAAGCAGGGTTCTAAATCAAGGACACTAAAGGAAACCCATTTTTGTTGTTGTTTTAGTCTGATGGAATAAAGAGGGGAAAATAAATGTGCTGCATCATGTTATAAAAATAATAAGATGACCAACACCTGTTGATGGATTTTTTTTTTAAGATTTTACTTATTATTTGACAGAGAGAGAGATCACAACTAGGCAGAGAGGCAGGCAGAGAGAGAGAGAAGGAAACAGGCTCCCCGCTGAGCAGAGAGCCCGATGTGGGGCTCGATCCCAGGACCCCGAGATCATGACCTGAGCTGAAGGCAGAGGCTTTAACCCACTGAGCCACCCAGGCGCCTGGATTTTTTTTTTTTTTTTTAAGTCAGAGGGTATTTTTTTCAGAAGAAAAATACTGAAGAGCTCAATAAGGCAATATCATGATTCCTTATATTACATGCATAACCAATTTCACAGGATGCTCCCATCTTTGGATCCTTCTCCTTGTTTTTCTTATTCCAAGAGAGCTACTGATACCGCTACCTTCCTTCCCTGTGCTCGAAATCACAACACAGAGTAAAATGCAGGTCAAGTGCAGCAATGGCTTCTGTACAATTAGACAACTCCATCTTCAGCAGGCAATGCAATCACACCACAGTATATTTTCGTTTTGTTCTTCGATTGCCACACCACTGTTAGGTCGTCATTTGTTTTGGAAGCTATAGATTAGATGGATGTGCATTTGTTCTGGGAAGTATTGTGTATCTAAGTCTTCCCAGCAGGGACAGCCACGAATTGGCTTGCGGCTAGGGCCATTTGTGTGTGAAGACATAAGTCCATCGAATGGTACAGACCATTAAGAACAAATATTTTTTCAGCATTTTGTAAACGGGAATGTTCTGTACAGGATAACAGGGCCCTTTACCAAAAAGCAAAACCATACCATTTTCTTTAGCAATTTCTCAAAATAACTTTTATTCCCAGGTGATGACTCAAAAGTTTTAATGGTGTGCAAACATATGACTAAATATCAAGTATAAAAAAATCCCCTAATAAGGCAAAAATATATCCGCCCTGTAATTCTGACTGTGAAATTCATATATTTTCATTTACTTTCAATTACAAGAACCATAGAGTACAATTATGACGATGCTTAACTTCTATTATAAAATCTAGAAATGGGGGCGCCTGGGTGGCTCAGTTGGTTGAGCGACTGCCTTCGGCTCAGGTCATGATCCCGGACTTCCAGGATCGAGTCCCGCATCAGGCTTCCAGCTCCTTGGGGAGTCTGCTTCTCCCTCTGACCTTCTCCTCTCTCATGCTCTCTCTCACTCATTCCCTCTCAAATAAATAAATAAATAAAATCTTTTAAAAAAATCTAGAAATGAACCCAGCATTAGCTTTCTAAATAATACCGATGTAATTTCTTTAAAAAAGTTTATCTATGATAAAGGTGTGGATTTGTTTAAAACGTGATATAGGGAAACCCTGTTAGAACCAATCCCTTTTGTTTGGAATATTCTAGTTAGTGACAGGACCGACAGCTCACAGACCGAAATCTGACCTATCTCGACTGATGTAGCATGGGTTTGCGTCCTGTGGATTAACATTAAAAATAATGTCTTTTATATTTATTTAAAATTAACACTAGCTCGAATACTATCTTAAGCATCCCTGTCTGAGCTGAATAGGGCTATCTGGAAATGGTAAAATTGTTTCTCTGTGTGAGTAGATAGTCATCATTCGCGTCGCTGGTGGCAAATTGTCCTCTGTTTCTGCAGCCTGGGCCGAGATGGGTTTGGAGCAAGCAGTGCGGATGGCAGGAAGGCTCCTCTCTGAGGTCCCCCAGACGCGGCCAGGGCAGGAAGGACTCTGTCAGATCTTCCCGGCGTCTTTGTGCGGGAGCAAAGGTAGCGCGCAGGTCTCTACGGAGACTTAACCTGGACACCTGGGATGCCTTATAACTCGGAACAGGTGCGGTGCAGGTGACTCCCGATGGGCCCGCGAGACCAGATCGCTTGATTTTAGGGATGCAGCAAGAAAGGGGGAGTGTTTCAAGCACAACAATCCAAGTACCAACAACCATCTGCCAGGGGCCCCCTCAGCCCTAGGCCGGGGCCTCCACACCCCTCCCACCTCCGAGGGCGCTCGGCAGCATAAGCCCCTTCCCGCGCCTCCGGGCCACATCCCTGCGGACTTCACCGTCTCACTCGCCTGGCTCCACCCGCGCTGTCCTGGGAGGCCTAGCCCAGTCTGGACACCCGCCGCCAAGTTCCACCCCACTCCGCCCACCAAGGCCCCGACCCTCACTACAGTTGGCCACGCCCCCTACACATGTGCCACGCCCCCTCGCCACGCCACGCCTCACCACTCCAGACACGTCACCGTTTGCCTGACCCAGCCCAGCCGCAGCTCCGCCCCATCACTCTCTCCAGGGCCGGCCTACGCGATTCGCCACGCCCCCAAGCCGCGCCCAGGCCCCGCCTCCGCTCTGGATGCAGGTGCGGGAGGCGGCGTCCCCGAGCCCAAGTCCTCCTCCCCTCCCCGTTCCTCCCACCCCACTCCCCACACCCCAGGTGACACTATGCCGGGTTTTCTCCTGCACTTCCAGGGCCCAGGGACCCGTGCTCGGCCAACAATATTTGTCTCCCAGACCCCTAGGCCCAGTCCAGGTGCTAGCACCTGACAAAGCAGCCCTATAGACCCACAGACAAGCAGAAATAAAACTTATCTTTTGGAAATTGTCCAAGTATGTTCACTTTCTGAATGAGACTATGTACAAACCAATAAAAGCTGTAAGTGGGTGGATGGATGGATGGATGGATGGTGGGTGGGCAGATGGAGGGATGGATGGAAGGTGGGCAGATGGAGGGATGGGTGACTGGATGGGTGAAGGGCGGACGGGTGGATGAGACCACTTTAGAATAGTGGCCCTGGGAATCAGGACACTGGAAAATTCTACCAGAAAAGACCAGCTGTGATTTGGCCAGGCATGTCATGTATCACACAGACGACACATTCTTTAATTAAAGGTCGGCATCAACAAATATTTTTTGAGCACTGCTATGTTGCAGGCAATGAGAATACAGCAGAAGCACATGGACACCAGGTTAAACCCACAGCATGTCAGAGGCTGTGGAGAAAAGCCAGGGCAGGTGAGGGGGCACAGGAGGTGAGGCAGGACCCTAAGGCAGCTTTTGATTAGATGGATTTGTGCTTGTAAATCACTGCGTGTCCGTCCCGGAGGGAGCATACTGCATTAGGTATTTGAGTAATAAGCACGTGGACAAATGGCAAGAGGAAAGCGGCCTCTGGCCCTCACAGCTGGTCCTGCTGAGCACTGATTTCACGAGCACCATCAGACAAGGTCACCTTGTGTCTGTGCTGGACCAAGACAAAACAGCAGCACAGGCAAGCAGGTCTGCTCAGACAAAAGCAAGAGCTCTTTCGAACCACAGGAATGATCCAACACCCGCTATCCTGGCTAACATGAGAGACGGCTGCTTCTCTTCCATCAAAGCTTGAGCCTCACACGGTTTGTCCTACTTTCTGGATAAAAGTGGTTGAGATATCCAAGCATAGGATCACCTCTGCTTCCAGATAGTCGCCAATCCAGAGCACAGCCCTACTTCTTGGAGCCCCTAGCCCCCCAAATCCCCCATCCCAGATCAGTTAGGTCCTTTTCAATACCTCCTTACTGAGATACCGCATGGTTCCCCATGATATAAGGTTTTATTAAAATGAGTCAAAAAACCCCCAAATTTCTTTGGCTATCACTGTGTTCTTGGTGTTTGTTTTGTTTTGTTCTTATCTAGAAGACATTGCAAAAAATCAAGTAATAAAAATGAAATGATTTTAATAGAAACAATAGTTCAATATTCTATATTTTTAGAAACTTGAGAGATTCTCTCCATCTTTACATTGGAGGATTCAGGTGAACTAAATTCTGATCTTAGAGCAGGTCTGCAAGAAATATAGGAGGACTTTGGAAATGAAAGCTGGGTTACTGTTTCAGGGGACAAAAGGGTTTTCTCAGCTGAAACATCAAATAGTTCTGAGAGTTAGGGACTCTGGTACCCTGTGAAGAATTTAGTTTTAATGTTATGATCTGAGTTGGAATAGAAGTGTCAAGGATACAGGCTACCTTCCATTACCTACGAGTTAAGAAGGGACATAGAAACAGTAATCATGAAAAAGTCACCCCACTGGCCCAGCTTGGCTCAGCGCCCACTCTCCCCGCAGACCTATCGCTCTCCTTCACCCCACACCCAGCCCTCAGTCACAATTAAGATTCTTGGAACGAAAAGTCTCCCGTGACATTGGAAATGTGAAAAATGCTGGCTGAAGCCTTTCGGGCATCATTCAGGTGACATTTGAGTCATTGCCTTGAACAATGCCTACACAGGGCTCCCATGTAATTGGATGGATCCAATCAATAAAGAGAGTGGGTGTTTGCCCAGCACCCTTCCTGTCGCCATCACTCGTGACGCATCCCCTGGCGCATGAAGTCCAGACCCAGAGTGTCACTGCTTTGGCAGCTCACCCTCCTTTGGAAAGTGGCCTTCTAGGTCACAGGGATGGGGATGGACATCTCTGCTAGAAAAACAATGCCTGAGAGTGAAGACCCAGCCCTTCTGCGGCTGCCCACGAGATCCCGTGGAAATGTGACATTTTCAAGGCAAATGGAAGGGCTTATTTTTTAGAGTTTATAAAAATCTAGCCCCATCGAGTAGGGCGGGTATCACTGGACACGTTGCTGTTTTCTCGTGTGGTCACCCTTCTTCCGGGGAGGGGTGGGCAGGGCCATGCTCGCCCAGTTCCACAAAGTGGCTCCTCTCAGGCACCCCTGCAGCATAAGGACCCCTGAACACCCGGGGCTACCCCGAAAATGGTCGGTCACAGAGCTCCCCACTTCCAACAGTGTCAGGTCCTGTGAAGGATGTCAGTACGGTGACATGGGGTCCTAGAGCAGGCCCAGCGCTCATCACACGCCGCAGGAACTTGGCAGGCTTCTGGACCTCGTGCAGCCTCCCTTCCATCATCTGAAAAGCAGGGATGTTGCCGTAGCTCTGCTCTCCTCCCTGGAGACCTGGGCATGTGCTGCCCACAACACGCAGAACCTGGACACCCGCACTGACATCATCGTTATTATTCCATCAACAGAGGAAGTGCCCAACCTGCTAGGCTTTTCCCCATTATTTCTTGAGCCCATTCTAATCAGCCTCTCAACCCTCGGTGCCATCAAAACTGTTCTTTCCAAAGACTTGGTCAGTCTCCTGGGCCCTCACCTGCTCCACTCTGCTCCCCTGTCCGCCCTCACATCCTTGGTGACGCGTGTGGCTGCACGACTTTACACACCAGCTGCTGACTCCAGGTTCTATCTACAGCCCAGGTCTTCCTCCTGGACCCTGTGCGCGTCCAGTTCCTTCTCGACCTCTGCCTGGGCAGGGGGGCGCTAACAGGCACCCCAAACCAATATGTCTAAACCGCTCCTGACAATCTCCTGCAAACCTGCGCTACCCACGACTGTCCACATTTTGTTACGGGTGATGCTGCCCTTCCAGGTTCTCAGGCCAAGGACGCTGGGGCATCCTCCATGCCTGTCTTTGTGTGGCACCCAATTCGCCAGCAAATCCTAGTGGTTCGTCCTTCAAAATAGCTGTAGAATCTGGCCATTCTCCTGCCAGAGGAGAATGGCCACCTGCCCCTCCAGAGGGCGGCCTCTCCCCTTCCACCTTGTCCCCCTTGCCGACCTTATGCCAGACTGAGTCTTTTAAAAACACCATTCACATTCGGCCATATATTTGCTCCAAAAGGGCTTCTGTCCTACTCACTTTAAAGCCAGAAGTCCTTAAAATAACCAAAAAGAACCAAAATTCGTCCCGCTACCATCTTTTGCCTGCAGCCCGCACTGTTCTCCCCCTGATTAATACTGCTGGACCCATGCTGACCTCCTGGGTGTTGCTCAAAGCTCAAAAAGGCATAAACCAATCTTGGCAATTGCTATTCCCTTTGCCTGGAATGTCTTTTGTTTTTGTTTTTTCCAGATAGCCACGTGGCACTCTCTTCCTTTCCTTCTATACTGATTTCCTAAAATGGCCCCGTGCCCCACCACCACCCTCCTGAGCCTACTCAGTGTTTTGCAGCACCTATCAGCTTCTGATGCCCTACATATTGAATGACACAACTCCCTTGTTTCGAACCCTTCCTTGTCTCTCCTCTTTGCTATTAAAGGACAAAAATCCAAATTCCTTAACTTGGCGATGTGATCTTGTCATCTAGATGACTACCCCTCCGGTCTTGGCAAGCTGGGTCCAGCCTTTTGCAAACACACCGAGCACATCCTCAGGGCTTCGGTTCAGGCTGTGCTCTCACTCGGTCCCCGCTCACCTCTCCCACGAAGCCCCTGATTCTCCTGGGGGGTGGGAGCAACTATGATTCCCGAGGGTTACTGCCCCAGTGCGATTGACAAGGGAGGCACTCAGGAGCCATTTACATGCAATGGTTACTCCAGATATACATTAACATAAACTGAGTCTATATCCAATATAGATTAGGTTAAATTTTTCATGAATATGCATTCATGCAAATGAACCCGAGAGCCTGCAACCTATGATTTTACACTAACAGAAGTAAGAGTGGACCCCTATGATGTCCGAAACATCGTCCGACTGGGAGCTGTGCTGGTGTCAGGGACCCAGGTCGGCGTCAAACACGGCATAGTCGCTGTAGTGTTTGAAGAGCACAAACATGTCCCCGATCAGCTGTCCTGAATTTTGACAGCGCTCACTAAGGAAGCACCGGACAGGCTGGAAACATTAGGCAGAGTCACTCCTATCAACTTCTCCTCACAACTGAGGACTATCCGCAAAAGTTAGGCCCACGGGACTCAACGGACAGAGACAGCAGCAGCTTCGGTGAACTCGGATTGGTTTCAAAACAGAGCAGAGATTTCGGGCTCCGACGTTTATCCAGTGGACACTGGGGCTCCACGGGCACGAGTCACCCCGAATATGTCACACTCATTGTTTGCTTCTTCAAAGACGCAAAAAAATACCCCTCTGGTTTAAAAAGGTAATTTGTAGGGCGCCTGGGTGGCTCAGGGGGTTAAGCCTCTGCCTTCGGCTCAGGTCATGATCCCAGTATCCTGGGATCGAGCCCCGCATTGGGCTCTCTGCTCGGCGGGGAGCCTGCTTCCCTCCCCCTCTCTCTCTGCCTGCCTCTCTGCCTCCTTGGGATCTCTGTCAAATAAATAAATACAATCTTTAAAAAAAAAAAAGGTAATTTGTGGGGTGCTCGTGTGGGTCAGCCCATTATGTGTCTGCCTTTGGCTCAAGCCATGATCCCAGGGTCCTGGGATTGAGCCCCCAGTGGAGCCCTGCATTGTCGGCTGGGGGGGGTGTCCCCTACTCAGTGGGGAGTCTGCCCCTCCCTCTGCCTTCCCTCCTGCTTGTGTGCTCTCTCTCTCTCTCTCTCAAGTAAAGTAATGAAAATCCTTGGGGAAGAAAAAAAAGGCAATTTGCAACGAATGAAAGGGACCCCCCCCACCACCACGAAAGGTTGTCATCATCATTCGTACCTGTTCTGCTGTAACCACAGAGCTGCGTTGCTTAACGCAAGGACCGTTAGGACTGAGTGATGTATCGGTACGTTTCTGGGACAAGGTGACATTGTCATTAATGGTCTGCTGAAGGAAAGAAGCTAATTTTCTTTTGAGCTTAAGCCTTTAGTAGTAACTTAATTAGGCCATCCTGTAAAATCATCACTAATAACTGTCAGAAGTACCCCTGAGTCACCAGAGGATGACAAAGCTTGGCAGGGAGCCCATTCCATAGAAAAGAGGCACCTTTCCCAGAAATGTCCTTAAGGGGCACCAGCGCCCCCGAGCCCCAGCCTGCCTGCTTCCCAACCCCACGGCAGGACTTTGCTTCCTGAGTGCTTTATACAGACGTGTGTAACTGACAGGTGTAGTAAATAGCTACGCAACGTGTCCGATGCGATAGCACCTGAAAGAAACCACCTTCACCCTCGCACAGCTATTTTCACCTTTGCGAGATTACATGCCAGTTCTTGCCCACTGTCCTTTCTTTTCCCACAGTCTCCTTGTATTCTAATTCCTTAACATTATTCTGTTTTCCAAGTTTCTTTTTTCTTTTAAAGACTTATATGAGAGAGAGGGACACATAGAGAGAGAATATGCAGCAGAGAGGGGAAGAGAGACAGGGAGAGACAATCTCAAGCAAACTCTGTGCTGAGCATGAAGCCCTATGTGGGGCTCCATCGAAGGACCCTGAGATCACGACCTGAGCTGAAACCAAGAGTCGAGTGCCCAATGGACTGAGCCACCCAGCCAGCCCTGTTTTCCAAGTTTCTAAGCTCCATGACCTTCAAACTTACACGCTTATTTTAAGTATTTAGGGCAGAACCAGGTGCCTGAAGGGTGAGTTATGGCTTGTCGGTGTGTACTATTTGAAGACGTAGTGGGCTTACAATACTTTTTATTATTCTTTTAAAATTTAATTAATTAATTTAGAGACTGTGCACAAGCAAGGGGAGGGGCAGAGGAGAGAGAGAATCCCAAGCAAACTCCCCGCTGAGCACAGAACCCGATGCAGGGCTCCATCTCATGACCCTGAGATCATGACCTGAGCTGAAATCAAGAGTCGGACACAACCAACTGAGCCATGCAGGCGCCCCTGTCATTCTTATTTTTTAGTTTGAATTTGTTGCCAAGAGAAAGGGATAGCCCTTAAAAATCCAGATTTCTAATATCACGATTTGGCAACTAGCAGCAGGAGTCCACCTTTAGAGAGAGCATAAGCTCTCTACTTTGCCACACTCCCCACCACTCCCTATTGCATTCACCAAGCCGGCTTCGCTCACTTACATGATCACTTCTGACTCCTGTATGCAGTTCAGTCTGCGGCCTTTGATCTAACGTCTTGGCCTCCACAACTAAGGCTGCCGATGATGCCTTCAGGTCATGGTTTGCTGCTGTGTGTTATTTCCTTAGGGTACATTTCTGGAAGCAGGCTTACCAGGTTTAAGTGTATTTTCTCTCCTGCCATACTGTATTCAGTTTGGGATGTCTGGTGGGGCCATAGTCCTCTCTTGTATATGAGCTGCCCCAGGCACCCTCCATGGGGATGTTCAGCAAAAGCTCTGCTGAACTGGGCCCGTTGAACCCTCTCTCCTAGGAATGTGCAAATTGGATTTAAAGATACTGTGTCGGAGCTGATGTCCTTCAACCGAAGAAAGGCAAATATGGGGCAGTGGGGTGTATGTCTGGTCAAATACACGTGGAAAAGAAAAGAAAGCCAGTTCTGCAAAGAGAGAACAAAGAATGAGCTAAAATGGGCAGAGAATTATCAAGGCAAGGAAGTGTGGAGCCAGAGAGACGGAGGGAGGGAGGCAAGAGTGGTTTCTGTTGGCACCAACCGGCAGGTTGAGAGCCTCTTTCTGTCATCTTGGTCCACAGCTGTGTCGCCCACCTGGCAGTGTAGGTGTGTTGTGGGTGCTGAGACATCTGCTAAATGGGTAGAGGAGTCTGAAGATGACCACCCTCTGTCCCGCCAGAACTGTGTGCGCAGTTGCCCTGACATTGTCCCTGCCCCTGTCCCGGCACTGACAACGCCCTGCTGTCCATCCAGGGGTCTGGGCTGGACCAATCCTGCCCATGAGCAGCACGCCCCCCAACCCCCCACCAGGGCTGGGACTCTCCCAGTGCTCCACCCGCTTCCAGGCCATTCCTCCATGTCCTCTGGGGGATCCTGCACTTGTATGGCTCCCCCATTCCACCTGGGTCTGTGCTCACCCGTCCCCCTTCCCAGAGGCCTCTTGCCTGCCTGTCTGCCCACCGGCCTCGCTGCACTGTCTCTTCACTCTGCTTTATTCCCCGTAGCAATAAAAAATTATCATAGCAAATACTCATTTCACTGTCTGTTGCCTCTGGCAGGAAACTTCACGAGAGCAGAAACTTTGTTCTCTGCTTTTTCCCCAAAACGCAGCCTGACACGGGGTTGGTGCCCCACTCACTGACTCAGCAGATATTTACTAAGTGCCTCTAGTTCGATAACGACCTGAAATATGTAACCGTGTTTGAGGGCTTAGTGAGGTGGGATAAACTGAGAGAGGCATGAATATGAGTAATGCCTGGGATAGGTTTGTTGCAATTTTTAAGTAGCAGGGTCAGGGAAGACCTCAAGGAGGATGTAACATTCTAGCAAATACTCAAAGGAAGGGAGGAAGGGAGGCAGGCGCACATCAAGCAAAGAACTTTTCAGGTGGCGAGCGGCCATTGCAAAGGTCCTGAGGCAGGAATGTGTTCAGGAAGCAGTCGAGTTTAGCTGTAAGCGAAAAGCAGCACTGGAAGAACTGAAACATGGAATAGGAGCTACGGGGGATTTAAGAGACAATCAGCCTCATCTGGAATCAGTCATGTACAAGATGATGCACCCATGTCAAGTGTAGAGTTTGATGAGTTTTGGTCCATGTAGATCTATGACCATGTAACCACATCCTTGGTCAAGATAGAGGACATTTTCATTACCCCAGAAAGCTCCCTAGTCCTTGCACAGTCAACTTTCCACCTCCCACAGAAGTGTGCCACAAGTTCTAGAATGTCATCTGAATGGAATCATGCCACAGGTACTGTCCTTGGTCTGGCTTTACTTCACGCTGCACAAAATCCTTGAGACCCACCCTGTCGTGTTTACCAGCCGCGCCTCCGTTCTGTTGAGTAGAATTCCATCCTCCAACTCAGCCCGGCTTGTTTGTCCACTCGTCTGTGGGTGGACCTCAGGTTGCTTGCGGTTTTCCAGGGTTGGGAATAAGGCTGCTTGGAATGTTCACGTGCAAGTGATTCTCGGATCGATGTATTTGTTTCCCTCGAGTATATGGAGACCTTGCAGAGGGATTTCGGGGTTTGCACAGTTTAAGGGATATTTAACTTTATGAGAAACTTACAAACTGTTTTCCAGGGAGGTTGTGCTGCTGTGCGTTCCCCCACGGGCTTGCTCCTTCACCGACGCTTGGGATCATTGGTCTTTCTGATCGCAGCCGCTGTACTGGGGTGGGTGTATGGTGGCCCCTCACTGTGATTTTAATTTGCATTTCTCTGATGAGAATGATGTGAAATATTTCTTCATGTCCTTATTAGAGACTTGTATACCTTCTCTTTTGGAGTATGTGTTCATTCCTTTCATGGGGTTTTGGCTTACTGAGTTATGGTTCTTTCTATGTACATATATTTTATATCTATGGAGAAGTCTTTCATCAGGCATATGTGCTGTGACTTTTCTCCCAGCAGTGGCTGGTCTTTCCATTTTCTTACCGGTATCTCTTAGCAGATGTTTCTAATTCTGGTGCAGTCGAATTGATCCATTTCTTGCTCATGTGGTTGATGTCTCAGCTAAGAAATGTCTGCCTGCCTCAAGGTTGGGAAGGGGCTCGTGATTTTTTTTTTTTTTCAAGTAATTCCACAGTTTTAACTTTTATTTCAGGTCCATACGGGATTCTGAGCAAGGACCTGACATGATCCGACTTGTGGGTCAGAGGCACCGCTGTGCTGTGTGGACGCTGGTGGGGTTGAGTTTAGACCCGAGGACCCCCACAGGGAGGCCATGTGACAGTCCAGGCTGGGGCCAGGCCAGCAGACTGCAAAGAAGAGAAGTCAGTCACAGGAAATATTCATCGGTGAGGTTTTCAGGTGTGTGTTTCATTCCTCCTTGATGAACAATATTGAAATTCAAGACTTGCTCTGAACCTGAAGGTTTGCTGTGCATTTTAACTTAGCTTCACTAAAGTAAAGAACTGGTTTTAAGTGTTAATCTGCACATTGTCATTCTTCAGGCATGGCAGTCCCCGATACAACAGGACAATTCATCTATCGCTCTTGATTAAGAAAAGGGAAACCAACACATTCCATGTCACGCCCTGTATCCCTCCTGCTAGGACTCATACACCCATTCCTTGCCTTGGCCACTTCAACTCATGCGTGACCCTTTCTTTGACTTATGATTTATTGCTGTCAGTCCTTTTGCCAGATTCATAAATGTAACTATTCTGTCTTTTTATATCTACTTTGTACATTAGGGATTGACAGCAAATTTATTGTCTGTGAGTTGTTACCTTAAAAAAATTACATCAATGCAAAGTGATTGCCTTTTAGCCTCCATAGCCAATAAATTTAATTTTTTGGAGGGGGTGAATGAGTCATAGGATCATATATATAACCACTGATCACAGAATAAGGAGCAAGCTGGAAGTTCTGAGCAACAGAAGCCAAGAAGGGAGACTCCTGTCTCTTGCCCAGCATGTATAAGCTGATCTCCTGGTGTTTGCTTTTCATGGGATGTTTACATCCTCTCCTCGCTCTGCCTGTCCCTGACTCCAGGGAAGAGACCCTGCGGCTCTCAGGTAAAATGAATTTGCTTCCCTTCTGTTAGTCTTGGAAGAGTCTTCAAGGGTCTTAAATGCAAAGTTAGAGATAAGAATGGGAATTCTTGTTTGCAGAAGTCTTGAAGTCCTAGCTATGGATAGAATCCTAGCCGACCCTTACAATCCATTTTAGGGTTTTGTTTTTTTTTTCCACTCTAAAATGGAAGAGAGAAAAAGGGTAGCTTTGCTTATTTCATGTTATTTCTGTAACCCAAACTTTTGTTTTGGTCAACTTTTTTTTTTTTTTCCAGTTTAAAAAATTGTATGACATTTTAAACATCAGTTCCTTTTGGTTTCTATTTTAAATGAACTGGTTGGATGTAGAATTTGGTTGTTCCAATTATAGATTAAAACTATTTTATACCATTTTCAGTTAAAAGTAATCATCTGATATGTGTTACATGAAACACAAATGTTCATTAAGGAATAAAAAAGGGAGTTTGGAGCTTGGGATGACATTGGTTTCCAAGTCAAGTATCTTGTCCTTTTTGATTTATATCTCATTCAGTTTAAGTCTAAGTTGAATTGAAAAAAAGAATCGGTCAGTACTTATTTGGCTATTTCCTCTTAATTTAGTTTAAGGAATAAAACAACTGATGCGTAAACATTTTAACTGGATTTTATCTTGTCTTTAATTTGGGGTACTTTTAGACTTTTTTTTTTAAAGGAAAAAACTCTTCTATGCCATTGATTTTATCACTCCTAGTCTCTAAAGTTTCTCCCGAGAGGCTTTTTGATGATGGCCAAGCACTGTTGGCTACTCACACGTGCCCCGTCCACGGTGGCAACCCCTGACCTCCCGTTGTGTTAGCGGCCAAAAACAGGCATTAACTTTATTGAATCTCTGCTACTTAAAAAGAACAGTGAGAGGCAAGCACAAGATGAAACCAAGACCGGCTCTATCACTGTCCTTTTAAAATATATACATATTAAGATTTTTTTAAAGCTCTGATGAGTGCAGCATCTTACTCAAACCCTAAACAGGTGACAGCTTCCCTTCAAGTTCTTGTCTCAGTTTTTCTAATTTAGTTGTTCCTACATAAATGAGCCTCAAGACACATGGCCGAATTTTACAGGTTTTTCATTAATATTCTTCAGAAATATTGCGAATGTGCTTGGATGCCTTTGTAATGCCTTCCAGCTGAGGTCGTAGCACCGCATCTGTAAGCTGAAAGCGAGCTGGCATTCTGGGGCTCCCAGAGCCTCTGATCTCAGCACGGCGGCAGCCGGCCAAGAGAGCTATCCTGGCGCCAGGTGTCCCCGCAGCATACCTTCCGCTTCCTCCCACGTCCCACACCTCGCGTGCATGACCCGTACGCATCCCAGGCACACTTGCCATACATCTTATATTCAGCTGACCAAGTCTCACATTAAAAATGTTACTACCAAAGTCTTTAAAGAGGATTTTAAAGGCTGACTCTTTTCTAATGATGATGGTCTTCAAGTCTTGAAGGCCAGAGAGACAAGGAGTACTGACATCTTATTTGGTTATCAGAAGAACATGGACAGTCTTGGCTCCCAGAAAACCAACCCTTCCCCCTTCCTCTGTATGCATTCACACAGATCTTCCACAAGTAAAAGGTAATGGGCAGCAGAAGAGAAATCCGAGCAAAAGAGAACCGCTTTTCCAGGGGAAACATTTTTCTATGGGCCCTGCGGCTCAGCCTCTGCTCTCCTATTTGGGGCGGCTGAGCAGCTGGGCAAGGGCGTAGAGTCGGAACTAGATGCCCTTCTCTTGATTTTCTGTGCTGCCGGCTCGCAAATCGCAAATCGGACCGTAGCCTCCCCACCTCTCTGTTGAGATACCAATGACAATTCACGAACACAGCACTGGAGTCTTCCCCAGTATTCCCTCCCTGCCCCAGAGCCCCCCTGAACACAACAGGGAACAGGTAATTGAAGGGTGAACAGCGTTACTAACCTCTATTTTATTCTACGTAGCACCTGATGGAGACATGAGATCAGCCTTGGATGAACTGGAAAGAGTGTCCCTCCTGCAAATGCTGCTGGAGATGTCAGGGGCAGAGAGGGGTGATGGTCTCAGGAAGGCAGGTAAAATAATTCTTGCACGGATCGGTGGTCTGATTTTATTGCGACTGAATTACTCTCTTCTCCTCCACTAGATGATGTAAAAACCTGTTTTGGAAGAGAAAGATGACCTATAAAACAGGCTAATAAATTGCCCGACACTCTCCCCTTCTGGTGTCAAGACTGCTCTGCAATCTTGTGTTTTCTCTTTCTCACCAACTCCTTGCAAGTATCGTGCTCTCCTTGCCATCCCAGCTTATATATATATATTTTTTTTTTCCTGTACTGATTTATATGGAGGGGAAGGAGGGTGTTATCCCAGTTTCCAGTAAGTGCAATTTGAAATCCTACTTTCTTCCCTCTTGCTAAAATCTTAAGCAAACTACTTAATCACCTGGTACCTCAGTTTCTTATCAGTAGGCGGGATTTGGACAAATACCACCTCAGAGGGCTGTTGTGAAGGCAATGAGACAGGCCAGGTAAACGGCTCCCCACAGTCTCACACAGCCACCAATAAACTGTCCGCTTTTACTGTTTTCTCTGACTGTACTCTATGCACAGACACAAATTCCCAGGATATTCTGGAAATGAAAGGAAGCCTTTTTTTTTCCTCCCTAGAGAAAGGGGTGGAGGCGGGGCAGAGGGAGAAGGACGATCTTCAGCAGGCTCCACGCTGAGCGCAGCAGAGCCTGACCCCACCATCAGGACCTGAGCCCAAATCAAGAGTCTGACACTTAACGGACTGAACCACCCTGGCACCCCCAAATGGAACCTTTTACTAGAAAGAAGTTCATTCATTTAAAATGTTTCCAATAAACTACTGAGCTGCTAACTTCCTGGGGAGAATGCAGCACCCTTTGTGGACTCCCGTCGGCAAGAAAGAACAGGGGCCCTGCCCAGTGGCCTTCAAGGAAACATCACTGTGGCGTGAAAACAGGAAGAT
The DNA here is from genome assembly GCF_010015895.1 of Lontra canadensis. Lineage (NCBI taxonomy): Eukaryota > Metazoa > Chordata > Mammalia > Carnivora > Mustelidae > Lontra > Lontra canadensis. The sequence continues at coordinate 5,153,975 of NW_022631019.1, read as the reverse complement.
CAGAAATTAGATGTGACTTAGTAATATTCTAAGAAAAACAAGCATAAACCGGAAATCACAGATCTGATGATGAATGGTTTCCAAATACTGTTTTCCAGGTCTCGGTACCGAAGCTGCTAATGCTAGAGGAAGTGTGAAAAAGGTAAGTGACTCTATTTATGACGGTTAGGTGAAGCATTTTATACCTTGACTTTAGAGGATCCTGAATTCTTGAACTGCGTCGTGTCCTGGGTGGAAATCATCCCTTCAAGTAACTGACCAATCGGTGTTATTTCAAAGCATTACTTTTCCTAAATTCTGATCCATATTAAATGTGACCACAAGCATTTGCCCAGAGCCTGTTTTGGGTAAAAATTACTGTAATAAGTTTAAAGGAATGAACAGCAGATAAGGTCCCTACTCTCCAGTCTGTCACCCCTGTGCGAGCTCTTTCATCATCCCCACACGTGGCCCAGGGCCAACAGCCCTGGTGTCACTGGGAAGCTGGTGAGAAATGCAGAATCTCATATGGAGTCAAAATCCCCGCCCCAGCAGGAACCCCGGGGTGACTCGTATGCGCATTCCAGCCGCTGGGTGCAGGGTCTAAGTGGAAGAGCGCTGTGCTCACTTACGCGGGTGGGCATGGGCGACAGAGGGCGGGGCCTGGGCTGTACTCTGGGTGTGGGGGAAAGAGTGGGATAGGGAACTGGTGAATGATAATAGTAGGTGGTTAGAAATGGCATAAATTCCCGGAGGGCCTCAGATGCTGAAAGGCAAGTCTGCTCTTGACCATCATCACCAACACCCCCAAACTCTACATGCTTCCCGAAGGGTTTGTGGGTACACCAGTCCCAGTAGCCAAGCGACCGTGCCCACTGTTCTAGCCTCGCCCACCTCGGTGATTCTGTGTTACGTCAGCACACCGAAACCTCCAGGAAATCCCGAGGTAAACTTGTTTAACTTTAATCAAGAACTTCCCAAACATTTTGGCCAGAGACATCTTTTTTGGTGTAGTACCCACTAGCATCCTTATAAAAATATACCGGACACACTGTATCCCAGAGACAGCAGACACGGCCTGCGGTCCCAACGGGGCGAAACCACCCAGCAGGGGTTGGTGTGGTGTCTGCAGGTGACGAAGTAAAAGTCATCATTCACGGGTTTATATTCTTCTGAGTAGAAGGATTACGGCTAAAGATTCTAAAATCATGAAGGTGATTAGTAGGATCTGCTCATGCCATTCTGCAGTAGCAACAAAACTCCGGGCCCACACTTCAAGAGAAGTTTATTTCAGGGGAAATACAAGATCTGTTTCACAAAGAAGATAATAAATGGACAGAACATGTTACTGACAGAGTATTTCAATAGAGATGGGTCAGTGAGGGCTTGGGGAACTTCATGGCCATCAGCGAGCTGGACCCCCTTCCAGAACCACCACACTCCAGGTTCCTAGTGCAATTACACACCACATGACAGAGCAGACACTTTCAGAGGTCCTAAGTCTTAACTATGGTTCCTCTTTCTTGTAGGGGTCTTAATTCACTGATAACCTGTTTTTTTGTTTGTTTGTGGGTTTAGTTTCAAGCCTTCTCTGGACAAGATCCTAACATTTTCCTGAGTCGTCTTTTGGCCAGATACAGGAAACAAGATAAGAAGCGTGGGTCTCCTGAATGCTTCTGGAAATACTGTGTCTGAGGTGAAATAAACATCTACTAGTCAACTAAAAAATAATCACCTTAGAAAGTTAAAAACAAAAATGCCTGATTTGAAAATTGTATAGGAAAAAAACTAACCCTGTTCATTATTATTTGGAAAATAAATCCTCTATGTTTTGCAAATATCATGAATGGTCATTTTACTTACAAATGTGTCCTGAAAATTTACTACTTTTCTTTCCATCAATTTATCCTTGAATTCTCTGAAAATTTAAAAAGTAAAGCTAGTAAGTGAACAGAAGCAAAAGTAAAATTTAGTTGAGTTACACTACAAATTGTTTAAACATTATCTTACCTCCATGTCCTCTCAACCTTAAAAATAACAACTAATGTTATTACTTAAAAAAAGTCAGTGGGGCGCCTGGGTGGCTCAGTCAGTTAAGTGGCTGCCTTCAGCTCAGTTCATGATCCCAGGGTCCCTGGATCAAGCTCTAGGTCCCCCAGGGCTCCCTGCTCACTGGGGAGTCTGCTTCTCCCTCTGCCCCTGCCCCACACCCTCCCCTTGCAGGAGCACGTGTGTGTGTGTGTGTGTGTGTGCGCGCGCGCACGCGCGCGCCCGCTCTCTCTCTGAAATAAATAAAATCTCAAAAAAAAACAAAAAAAAAAAAAGGAAAAGGTTCCACTTCCTGGATTTAAGACCTCAAGGACAAATCTGTAGGAAAGATGTCTCAAGCTCGAAGAACGGATGCGTCACCTCGGGGACCATGTGGACATTAAGTGGCCGTGGTAACACTGGTATCTCGCGCTGTAGAAACGAAGCTATGCTCCTTCTCCGACGCACAACGCTGGCACCACAAAACTGTTTCATATTTACGACACCAGAAAGAGCCTCAGAGGAATTCCAGGGCGGGGAAACCGGGAACCCTGGGCTGTGTTTCAGGGGTGGGGGCGACGACTCCCGCGGATGGGGCTCCGGGGTGGGATTGGAACGTTCGCACCCCTGCCCCCGCCGTGCAGGGCGAGTCGTCCACCAGGGGAGGGCTCCGTCCACCCCGCGGGCTGGGCTGCGAAATGAGGGTTCGAGGGAGGCTTCTCTTTCTCTCAGGGGCGGCGGCGAACATTAAAATTCACGGAAAGCGCCCCGAGCAGCTCCTGTTAGAGCCCCGCGCCCGGGATAAGCACTCGGCGGTCTCTTCTCCCCGGGATTACTGTTCTGCTGCAGGAAGGTGCCACGGACCTGAAGCCTCTAACATCTAGTCTGGGCTTCGGGATCTCCACCCGTGTTTTAACTCTGAGATTCTGTTGCTGCCACAAAGTGTCACACACACTTGGTGAAGCACAGGTGTGCTCTAGGGAACCGGACAGAACACGTCTGATGCTGAATTCGGAGTCAGGCGTTCCGACAGCGTTGACGAGGTGTACAGATGCTGAGGACCTGACGGGCGGTGTCACAGGGCTGCCGGAGGGCTGGGGGGGGGACCCGCCAGCGCAGCAGGAGCTCAGACACCTGACGGCACACACCGACCGACCTTGCTGCTGAGAAAACCAACATTCATCTGAGCATCTTGCAATGCCTCTTAGTAAACATTTCATGATGATAAAAAGTACATATTCAGGGCAAAGGTTTATTGACACAGCGCAAAAGTATGTCAGGTTCTACATGTACACAGTTTGTTTTTACTTGAAAAAGATACCTGATTGAAGTATTAATAACCATTAAAAACAAGTAAATTCATACAATTAATTATAAATTCTGCTGAAACAAAATTTCAATTTAGATTAAATTGACCTTGAGAATTATAATAAAGTTTTACTTAATTGCAAAACAACTCCGTTCACACAGCATTCTGTTTTTCATAAATCCTGACCTCCTACCCAAGAAAATGCAGCCTTTTGGGTAATATTTGTGTAAACATCAAAGCCTATAATACACATTTTTATTATCCATTCCTGTAGTTATTAATACAAAAAGTTAATAAACTTGCACGACGAAGTGTAAAAGTGGGTACAGCCCCCTTGGGGGGCAGCAGCGTCACTGCTGAACCTCCACCCCGCTCCAGCAGCACGAGCGTCACGGTCCAATCCCTACATACACCAACTAAGCTACTTGTCAACATAGGAAAGTTACACGCGGTATTACAGCTCTGCCTACAGCAAGCACCAGTTTCCTACCAAGTCCGGCATCAGGTGCACTCCATAAGATGTATGCTAAGGCAAAGAGATCAGCAAAGTGAGATAAAACCAGTACCAGAAAGACTGAAAAAGAGTTGCTTCCACGATTGAGAACATAAGGTACAAAACGTGCTGCACGAAGCTGCGTGACCTCTGACAGCCACGTGTCATTTCTGATTTATGCAGATTAAAATTTTTGTCCCTGCAGAAGGTCACGAAGAGTACACTGATGGACAACATCCGGGCTGGTTAGTTTTTTTTAAAATTTGATTTCTCACCAAGGGCAAAAATACCATACCACCTGACTGCCACGAAGAGGGCTCAGAAATCGCTCAGCCATCAGGACCGAGCAGAGCATGAGAGCTCCCTGTCCTAATGCCGCAACACTTGCATGGAACAGCTCAGCGTTTGAAAATGGCTTGGACGCACAGAACTGCCTTCCAGGAAAACCCATTTCAGAAAGCAAACCTGAGCTACGGGAATTGAGAATCAGGGCCCAGCAGTCATCATGCAATCACAGATAAAAAGGTCAAGTCTCCTAACCATTATCATGATACACTTTTATAAAAAGGTATAAAACTTCAAAGGAGGAAGAGTGTTTTCTTAAAAACAAAACAAGAAAACAAAATAAAACAAACAAAAAAAAGAAAGCTCAGTCTGTTAGATAAAAGATGAAAGGTTACTGCTGCTCCACTACTGGCTTCTGGTCCTCTTTCTGATCTGTGTGGGTCACACGTCATCCAGAGTCTGGGCAGGAACCACGGACTTCTCTGAAGAGCAGGGAGCGAACTTATCAAGTAAACAACCCACTCACTTCCTTGAAGACGCAATTATGGCCACGTAGGAAGCACTGATCTCTGACTGCTTCTGCACGCCTGCGAGGACGGCGGAGCTCCCACAGGCCACTGCTGTCCCCGTGGACAGCTGTTGTCCCCACGCAGCCCTTCATGGCACTTACAGATCTCCGGCAAAGCTGGCCGGACTTCTTGTGTGTAAATTGGTAGGAAAGAAAGAGTTAACTGTTGATTTTGGGCGAGACAACATTAAAACACTGAGGCATAAAAGAACAATAATTATTTTTTACATGACTTCTGAAACTTTTTGCAGTCATTATTTTAAAAAACAAAAACATCAGAAAGGGGAATACCACGGGTTGAGTGAGGAGCGCTCTCTGTTTGAACGTCACACACGCAAAAGCTAACTTCAGCTTCCGAGGAACAAGCTCGTGGTGAGTAGATTGACTGTGAGGGCAGGACTTTGGGAACTTCAGTGGAAGGCGGAGAATTAAAAGGAAACGTGTCTACAAGAACAAAGCTCAAAATCCACCCCCGACAAGCAGGTACTTCCGGTGTACCGATCAGTGGTATTTGCTGCTACTGGTAGATACGGAAGTGACCCGTGCTGTGGGCAAACGAGAACGTTTCACCTCAATTACGGAGGGAAAGGCCAAGCTGCATGAGGACCAGAGGAAACTTCATTTCTGGGAACCATTCTGAAAAGCAAACGGCCTGCAGGTGGGATGTCAAGTCCTCTCACAGGGAAAGTGATTTCTGTAACACCAGAAGGAAATGAAGGTGGCCAAGTTTTGGGGCTATTTCTGGCTCTAATTCGGGTGCCGCCTGAGCACACACCTCTCTAGAGGCCATCCGATCTCCTCAGAGGACGGCAGAACTAGAAAAAACACCTAACTGACAGCTTTAATGCCCCCGGAACGGGGACATAAAAGACTGGATACACAGCGTTTGCTTCAGAAAAACAAAGCCTATTAAAAAATCAAGAAAGGAAAACCGTAACATTCAGTGACAAGTTCATGGTCACTTAGAGTCTTTTTTTTTTTTTTTTTTTGGATGAGGAATGAGGAGACTTTATTTCTCACAACACCTCCCTCCCGTCCCACACGAGAAGTCTGGTTGTCCAGCGGGTCCCCGCGGGGCGCCTCCACGGCCACTCATCCGCTGTTTGCTGCCGGAGCTTGACCACAGGGTTCCACGGTGTCGCCCAGGGAGTCCTGGCTTTCGCAAGTGACGCAGCCCTCCGAGAAAGAACAAGAGTGGGCAGCATGACGTAATGTCATCTGGAAGGATTGAATCCGTAAAATGCCGGCCAGGTAGCTTACGTCTAGTCCCCAGTTTATTCACTGTGTGTCTGAGAGGAGCCCATGTGACAGTTCATTCCTGATTGTTGTGAGAAGGAACAGGACAATTGTTCACACAATTGTTGCTTAAATTACTTTGGGGCTCATTCATTCACTCTCCTATTCAAAAAGCATAAAACTAGTGTTTTAAGAACGAAGACACTTGAAATGAGGAGCAGGCTCAGCTCCTGCTTCTCGGGAAAGCCACATCCAACCAGACGCCGGCTGCGGGATGCGCTCTGTTCTCTAAGGATTGGGGAGGGGGATCCCAGCACCTGTCTACTTCAGCAGCCTTGACACCACACTGTTCTGAACACCCACCTTTCTTCTCTTGCTATAGTTTTTAACTCCTCACATTGTCACCTCCTATATCCACAGCTTGACACTTGAGGGAATAAAGTCCTCATTCCTGGTACAAGTGTCACAACGGTTCCACAGAGCCACCACAGGGGCCACGGGCAAACCAGAGCTCCACTGGCCAGGCCGCTCGCATGCGCTCTCACTGAGAAGATCTCGCTAACAGCCAAAGCCCCCGGGCCTCATGGAAAATCCTGCTAGCTATGAATACTCCCTCGAGTGTGAATGCCCCATCTTGAGTTTTAGCTCCGTTCAAACACACCTGCAGATCTGAAATGCACATCTCTTACTCCTCGCCTCCCGGTCAGCCACACTTCAAAGCAGGGGCCCTGCAGCATTCCAACCAGGAAGCACACTTGCACTCCAAGGACCGGCATTCAAAATCAGGGGGACTGTGCGACCATATATAAATTATTTAATATCTGTACACGATACTTTGCTGCTCATGGGTGAGGTAGAAGCATCTGTGAGGACTGTAATTTTCAGTGGGATGGTGCAATGCATATTAAGTGCCTCAGGCACTGCCTGGCACAGAGAGACATCACACAGGACAGCTGTTGTCACAGTGCTTACTTGGATGTCTATTCCTTGAGGGACAGTCTGGCTCTGAATCCAAGAGTGCACCTTGGCCAGCTCCTCCCTCTGGCTGCGTGAGAACCGGGGCTGCCGCCCCCGCAGGCCCGCCAGCTTCTCCAGGTCCTCTCTCAGTACAGCCTCTGTCACCCTGAGGACAAACGAGCAACCTTAGTCCTGAATAAGGCACAGTGTTCTTCCCTCATCCAAGAAAAGCACTTCTGGGCTTGCAATATATTTTCTAACTCTTGCTAATACATAATGTGCATATTAAAAAATAACCCAATCCACTCTTGGTCAATGGTGAAGCTAGAGCACTTTTTCTTGGTGGAAAGCATCTCACAGCACTCGAGAGGAAACAGATTTCCCTGAGCTCCTCTCTTGCAGAATGCGGAAAAATTCAGAGTCTAGAGAGAGAAGTTCTGGTACTTGTGCGCCCTCTTGGAAGCGCTGTCTGATGGCTTTCTGGTCTCATGATGCACATGTGGGTTCAGTGTGGACCCGAGCGTGTGTGGGGCACTGCTGCTGTGGCCACTGTCCTAGGCCACTCATCATCTGACTTCAAATGAGTGAATGTGAAAATCTGGTTCTCTAAGAGCACGTATAAAAACATAATTTGAAAATCATTTTGTATTAATGAACATACTTAAGAAATCATTAAATAAAACTCATAAAAGTGGGCCTCCTAAAGTGCATTCTTACCTCTCAGGTACCTGGTACGTCATGAGAACGCGCTCAGGAGTTTGCTTTATCATTCTCCACATGGCCTCTTCAGCTAAACCGGGAAATGTTTCCTCTTCCTGTGCGTCCTCAGACTGCTGCCCATTGGAGGTGGTTTCAGGACAACCAGTACTAGAGAAGTCCACACTGCTGTCCCTGCTTCCTGTCACAGATCAGCAACAGCTACAGGTTAGCAGATACCTCTTGGAGGCCGATTTGCCAAACTTCCTCCTCAAAGACTCTGGCCAGCAGCTGACAGTCTGTCCCCACACAGCCCAGCCACGGTCCTGGGTGACCTCACCTCCCAGCTCCTCTGCCTTCCCTAGATCCCCCTGTCACTCCTCCCGTGATGAGTGTGGTCAAGTCCATACCTCGCTCCTTTTCATCATTTGTAGCTGCTCTACATCAGCTCCACCTCCCAATCACTAACCCCCCACTCAGCTTTACTAGCTCGTCTGCTTGTTCGAGTGCACCACGTACAAATCTGAAACCGTGCCTCAGCCCTTCAGCTCAGAGCCCAGTGCCCATCATCCAGTAACGTGCTTTGCAAGATTTCTTCTTCCCTCTGACTTTTCACAACTACCCAAATGTCAATTATAAAGCCAACATGAATTCTATTCTTATGTCAACCCTAGTAGCCAAAGATATGGAGAAAAGTCATATATAATAGGGTATGTTGGTTCATCATCACCAAAAGGATCATCCAGATGCTGGGTAATTCTGCTACGGTCTCTGGCCAGTACGCCAGCCTGCCACAGGCCTCTGCTCCCTCACTCTCTCATCTGTTAGAAACAGGATTCATTATCCTGACACTATTTGTAAGCTTGCTCATATCTACACTCTTTCCTCACTTATTCCTGTTACAGCAGAGAAGCTATCCATCCATCCATCCATCCATAAAGGCCCATCCCTTGATGGCTGCTATGGAGCTTTTCTTTTCTTATCTTGCATCTGATCTTTCTAGATCCTTTTCACCAACTTTGAAATAATAAAACAAACAAAAAAATTCAAAAGTACTAAATTATATGGGTAGACATAAAAGATGTTTTTCCTCATTAAAAAAAAAAAAAAACTCCCTAAAAGATAATTGTTTAAAGCAACAACAGTAACAATTTTATTGTGGAGTTTATAATACATGTAGAAATAATATTTCTTTGTAAGCAAAAAATAGCACAGAACATGAAGGGGAAATGGAAGTACTCTTTTAAGGTTCTTAGACATAAAGTGATGTAATACATATAAGGTCTGAAGGTTAACTATGCTAGATAAAAAATGAACTTGTAAATCCTAGAGTAATGACTAAAAAAGAAAAGATGAGAGGCATAGCTGAGAAGCCAGCAACGGAGAGAAAAAAAAATTATTAAAAATACATAATTATCAAAAAGAAAGAGGGAGGAGGGGGAAAAAAGAGCAGAGGAGAAAAACATAAAATAAGCAGCAAGACGGAAGATTTGATTTACACTTGACCATATAAATAATCACATTAAATGTAAATGGTTTAAGTATTCTAATTAAAAGGCAGGGACCATAATATGAATTAAAAAAATCAACACCCAACCATATGCTGGTTATCAGAAAACAATTTTAAATATACAGATAAGAGAAAAAAAATGGAAAAAATATGCCAGGTAAACACTAACAAAATAAAGCTGGAGTGGATATACAGATATTTAAGTAGATATAAAGCAAAGTATATTCCATTATAAAGAGATCAATTAATCAAAAGGGCCTAACAATCTTGAATGTGTATGTCCCTCATAAAAGCATCAAAATACATGAAGCAAAAACTGAAACATAAGATATAGGCTAATTCAAAACTGTAGTTGGACATTTTAATAGCTCTGTCTAATTAACTGATAAAACAGAAAATCACTTAGAATGCAGAAGACTAGATCAACACTATTAGCTAACTTGATGTGACTTACATTTATAGAAGAGATTTCTTTTGTGAAAAGCACACATGCTTTTCAAGTGCACATGAAACTTTTACCAAAATAGACCAAATACTGGACCGTTAAATAAGTCTCAATGAATTTTTAAAAATATAGACTATGTTTTCTGACTGTAATTAAGTTAGAAACCAATAAAATACCTGGGGCAAGCCCCAAATATTACAAAATTAAAAACATTTTTATAACTCATGGCCAGAAAAAGAAAACATAGAAATTGTAAGATATTTTGGACTGAATGAAAATACATCAAAATTTGAGGAATGTACTCATGTTTAAATGGAAATTAAAAGCATCAATTGTATATATTTAGGAAGGAAAAAAAGAGTACCAAAGCAGTGCTCTAAGGTTAAGAAATCAGAAAAAGAACAAAAAAAACAAAATCCGAGTAAACAGAAGAAAATAATAAGATTAGAGCAGAAATTGGTAAGATACAGAATCAGAAAACAATAGGAAAATAAACCCCAGTAAAACCAAAATCGCTTCTTTGAAAAGTTAATAAAATTGGGAACCACAAGGCCAGAACAATCAGAAGAAAATTAACATTAATAATAAGACAGAAGACATTACTATATATTCTACAGACTTTAAAAGAATAAGGGAATATTATAAACAACTTTATGTCAATAAATTCAACAACTTAGATGAAATGGACAAACTCCTTGAAAGATACAAATCACAAACATCACTCAAAAAGACAGAGATGAACTGAGTAGCCCATATATATAAAAGAAATTAAATTTGTTCCCAAAAACCTTCTCCTAAGAAAACTTCAGGCCCAGACAGCAACACTGGTGACTTCTACCAAATATATAAGGAAGACATAATATCATTTCAATATAAACTCTTCCAGAAAAGAGAAGAGAGGGAACAGTTCTCAACTTATTTTTTAGGTCAGCATCACCCTGATACCAAAACCAGACAAAGATATTACAAGAAAAGAAGACAAAGGGCCAATATTTCCTGTAATAGTGTGATAATCCTTACCAAAATCTTAGAAAGAGAATCCAACAATATATAAAAAGGATAGGGGCGCCTGGGTGGCCCAGTGGGTTGAGCCTCTGCCTTTGGCTTGGGTCATGATCTCAGGGTCCTGGGATCAGCCCCGCATTGGGCTCTCTGCTCAGCAGGGAGCCTGCTTCCCCCCTTCTCTCTCTGCCTGCCTCTCTACCAACTTGTGATCTCCCTCTCTGTCAAATAAATAAATAAATAAATAAATAAAATCTAAAAAAAAAATATATATATATACATATATATATACACATATATATAATATATATCAAATAAATAAATGAAATCTAAAATGTGTGTGTATATATATATTATATCCATATATATAAAGGATAAAATAGCATGACCAAATATAAGGTTTAATATTTGAAAAATAGTATAATTCACTATCTTAACAGAATAAGGGAGAAGAAACATGTAATTACCTCAAAAGATGCAGAAAAATCATCTCAGCAAACTAGCAGTAGAAAAGAATTCCTCAGCTATACTAATAAAAGGCATTTAAGAAAAACCTACATTTAACATCATACTTAATGGTGAAATTCTCCCTGCTTTTCCCCTAAGACTGCTAATAAGATAAAAGTATCAGTCTCACCATTTCTTGTTCAATATTAGGGGTTCTAACAGTCCTAAATAAAGACATACAGATCAGAAAAGAAGAAGTAAGCTGTATTTGCAAACAACAAGACTGCCTGTATAGAAAAGTCCTACAGAATCTACAAAAGATCTACTAAAACTAATGAGTTTAGCAAGATAGCAAAATACAAGCTCAAAATAAAAATTCAATTAGATTTCTATAGGTCAAAAACAAATACTTGGAAATTGAAATTTTACAATGCCCTTACAATAGCATAAAAAAATGAAATCCTTAGGGATAAATTTAGCAAAGTATGTGTAAAACTTGTGCCCTGAAAACTACAAAATGCTGCTGAGAAAAATTAAAAACCTACATAAATAGGAAATACATTATGCTTGTGGATTAGAAGACTCAGTACTATTAGGGTGACAATTCTCTCCAAATTGGTCCACTGATTCAACATGATGTCAATAAATATCCCAGCAGGACTTTCTGTAGAAACTAAGGAACTGATTTTACAATTTATACGGACAAAGGACCTATACTATACAAAATTACTTTGAAAATAAGAATAAAGTTGGAAGAATTACTCAGATTTCAAAACTTATCTGAAAGCTCTATTACTCAAAAGAATATGGTATTATCATAAAGCTGGCCATAAAGATAAACAGAACAGAAAAGAGAGTCTACAAATGGACCCAACCTGTATGGCCAATTTATCTTCAATAAAGGTGCCAAAGTAATTCAACAAGGGAAAAGACTAATCTTTTCAACAAATGGGACAGGAACAACTGGAGCTCCAAATGCAAAGAAAGTATATCAACCCTTACCACATACCACATATAAAAATTGACTAAAAATGGATCACAGACCTAGCTACCAAAGATTATTTAAAAAGGGTGGCTCAGTTGGTTAAGCGTGGGACTCTTGATTTTGGCTCAGGTCACGATCTCAGGGTTGTGGAATCAAGCCTCACATTGGCTCCGTGTTTGGCACAGAGTCTGCTTGTCCCTCTCCCTCTGCTCCTCCCCCGGCTTGTGCTTTTTTAAATAAATAAATAAAATCTTAAAAAAAAAAAAAAAAGATTTTTAAAAAAGACACAACAGGGACCCCTGAATGTTTCAATCAGTTAAGTGTGTAACTTTTGACTTTGGCTCAGGGTTGTGAGATCGAGCCCCACACTTGGGATTCTCTCTCTCTCCCTCTCCTGGTGCCCCAGCCCCCACCCATTTGCAAATGTATGCTCTCCTCTCTCTCTCACTCAAAAAAAAAAAAAAAAGACAACAAGCTCCAAATGGAGTCACTTGTGCTTGACCCATGTCAACAAACCAAGACTTAATACTAACCTAACTGTAGTTTCATGTTCCTGGGAATGTAACTTTTAACTGATCCACAGGGAATTACCTGGTCAGGACTAATGAGATAAACCACCTGATAAACCCCTTCCATTTCCCTTAGAACTGTGACGTTGCCTGAAATGATGCATCCTTTACTAGTAGTAACTTCCTTTTCCTGTCCCCTTTCTGCCAAACAAAAAACAAAACGAAAACAAAAAAACCCCAAACTCAAAAAACAATAAAAATAAACAAACAAAAAAACCCCTTTCCATTTTGTACAGCTCTTCAGAACTCCTTTCTATTGCTAGATGGGATGCTGCTCAATTCATGAAACATTGAACAAAGCCAGTTTGATCTTCACATTAACTCAGTTAAATGTTTTTGTTTAACAAGATAAAACTATAAAACTTCAAAAAGAAATAGGAGACTATCAGTGACTTAGAGACAAAGAAGAGCATTACATAGTGATAAGGGGCTCGATACAACAAGAGGCTATAACACTTGTAAATACCTATGTACTCAACCTAGGAACACCTAAATACACAAAACAAATTTAATAGATATAAAGAGAAAAACTGACAATAGTAAAATAATATAATAATATTGGGAATATAATAATATTATATATTAATATATTATATATTATATTATATATTATAATTATATAATAATATATGTTAATATATTATATATAATATATAATATAATAATATTGGGAAACTTTAACACCCCACTTAAAGGACAAATCAGACAAAAGGAGACAATGGCTCTGAACAATATTAGACCACACAGGACTTAACAGATACATATGAACATTCCATCCAAAGACATCAAAATATACATTTTTTTCAAGTGCATATGGAATATTCTCCAGGCAAGATCACATGTTACGCCACAAAACATATCTCAATAAGTTTAGAAAGACTGAAATCATATCAAACATCTTTTCTGACAATGATATGAAACTTGAAATTAATTATCAGGAAAAAACTGGGAAAAAACACAAATACGTGGAGGGTAAATAACATACTACTAAAAAACCAATTTGTTAAATCAAAGAGGAAATAAAAAAACACATGGAGACAAATGAAAACATAAACACAATGAACCTATGGGAAGCAGCAAAAGCAGTTCTAAGAGGCAATTTTATAGCAATAAGGGCCTACCTCAAGAAACAAGAAAAATCTCAAAACAATATAGCCATAACACCTAAAGGAAACAAAGAGCAAACAAAGTTCGAAGTTAGTAGGGAGAAAAAATACAGATCAAAGTGGAAATACATGAAATGGAGACGAAGAAAACAGAGAAAAGGGACGCCTGTGTGGCTCAGTTGGTTAAGCAGCTGCCTTCAGCTCAGGTCATGATCCCAGCATCCTGGGATCGAGTCCCACATCGGTCTCCTTGCTCAGCGGGGAGCCTGCTTCTCCCTCTGCCTCTGCCTGCCACTCTGCCTGTGCTCACTCATGCTCGCTCGCTCTCTCTCTGACAAATTAAAAAAAAAAATCTAAAATAAAAAAAATTAAAAAAGAAAACAGAGAAAAGATTGATGAAACCATGAGGTGGTTCTTCAAAAAGAAAAAAACAAACTGCTAAAACTTTAGTCAGACTCACGAAGAAAAAAGAAAGAAGAATTAAATAAATAAAATCAGAAATGAAAGAGAAGTAACAACTGACACCACAAAAATAAAAAAGATTAAAAGCCACTACTACAAGAAATCATATGCAATAAGTTAGACAACCTGGAAGAAATGGATAAATTCCTAAAAACATACAAACTTCTAAAACAAAATCTGGAAGAAATAACAATCTGAACAGACTGATTCCTTGTAATGAAAATGAATCAGTAATCAAAACCCTTCCACCAACAAAAGTTCAGAACCAGATGGCTTCACAGGTGAATTCTACCAAACATTAATTTAAAAATTTTTTAAAAGTTCTATTTATTTAAGTAATCTCTATACCCAATGTGGGGTTTGAATTCATGACCCTAAGATCAAGAGTCGCATGTTCCACTGCCTGAGCCAACTAGGTACTCCTAATTCTACCAAACATTTAAAGAAGAGCTGATACCTTTTATTGTCAAACTATTCCAGAGAATCAAAGAGGAAGGAAAGCTTTCAAATTCATTCTATGAGGACAGCATTACCTTGATACCAAGTCCAGACAGAGACACTACAAAACAAGTAACTACAGATCCATACCCCTGATGAACACAGATGCAAAAATCCTCAACAAAATACTAGTAAACTGAATTAACAATATGTTAAAAGGATCATTCACCATGATGAAGTGAGATTTATTCCAGAAATGCAAGGATAGTTCAGTATCTGCAAATCGGTCAACATGATATATACCACACTAATAAAGGATAAAAACCACACGATCCTCTCAATAGAAAAATTTGTAGAAAAAGCATTTGACAAAATTCAGCCTCCATTCATGATAAAAACTCCCAACAAAGTGGGTTTAGAGAGAACATACCTCAACATAATAAAGGCCACAAACCCACAGCTAACATCATGCTCGATGGTGAAAAAACTGAAAGTTCTCAAACCAAGATCAAAAACAAGACAAAGATGCCCCAACTTTTTATTCAAGATCTCATTTATTTATTTGTCAGAGAGAGAGAGAGAGAGAGAGTACATGCACAAGAAGGGAGAGCAGTAAGTAGAGGGAGAAGCAGCCTCCCTGCTGAGCAGGGAGCCTGACGTGGGACTCAATCCCGGGACCCTGGGATCACGACCCAAGCTGAAGGCAGACACTCAACCAACTAAGCCGCCCAGGTGTCCCACCCCAGCTCTTATTCAACATGGTACTGGAAGTCCTAGCTTTAGCAATCAGACAAGAAAAGGAGATCAAAGGCATCCAAATTAGCAAGGAAGAAATAAAACATCATTATTTGCAGATGGCATGATACTATATATAGAAAACCCCCAAAGACTACAAAAAAAAAACCATTAGAAAAAATAAATTCAGTAAAGTTGTGAGACGCAAATTAATACAGGGAAATCTGTCACATTCTGTATACTAATAATGAAGAAGCCAAAAGAAAAATTAAGAAAACAATCCATTGGGGTGCTTGGGTGGCTCAGTCAGCTAAGCCTCTGCCTTCAGCTCAAGTTGTGATCCCAGGGGCCTGGGATCAGTCCTCATGTCAGGCTCCCTGCTCAGGAGGAGTCTGCTTCTCCCTCTGCCTCTGCTCCTGCTCTCTCTCTCCCTCTCAAATAAATGAATAAAATTTTAAAAAACCTCCACAAAAACACTAATTTGAAAATATATATCCACCTCCACGTTCACTGTATCATTATTTACAATAGCCAAGATACGGAAGTAACTTAAATGTCCATCAACAGATGAAAGGATAAAGAAGAGGCAGTGTATATATATACAATGGAATATTACTCAGCCATAAAAAAGAATGAAATCTTGCCATTTGTGACAACATGGATGGAGCCAGAGAGTAGAAAGCTAAACAAAATAAGTCAGAGAGAAACAAATATCATATTATTTCACTCATGTGGAATTTAAGAAACAAAAGAACCAAGGAGGAAAAAAAAGAGACAAACCAAGAAACAAACTCTTAACTACAGAGAACAAACTGATGGTCACCAAAGGGGAGATGAGTGGGGGATGGGGAGACATAGGGAATGGGGGTTAAGGAGTATACTTGCTGTGACAGGCACTGGGTATTATATGGAAGTGTTGAATCACTATTATTGTACATGTGAAACTAACCTAATACTGTACATTATTAATTACAGTATATAGTATGTACACTATATAGTATAGTATAGCATATGACAACAATTATGCTGGAATTAAAAACCTTAAAAAAAGAGATGTGATGAGCACACATGCACACACTCACATGCGCGCACACGTGTGTACGTGCATGTGAACACACATGCACTGGAATGTTACTCAGCCTTCAAAAAAGAATGAGATCCTGTCAGCTGCAACAACATGGATAACCTAGAGGGCATTATACTAAGTGAAGTCAGTCAGACAGAGGAAGACACAACTTGTATCACTTGTATATGGAATCTAAAAAACAAAAGAACCAACTAACCAACTAGAAACAGATCATACATATAAAGAACTAGTGGTTGCCAGAGGGCAGGGGCTTGGGGGAGAAGCAACATAGGTGAGAGGAGTAAGAGGTGAGAACTTCCAGTCGTAAACAAATAAGTCACGGAGATGAAAAGTGTCACACAAGGAACACAGTCAATAATACTGTAATAATGTTGTATGGGGACAGATGGTAACCACCCTTACCAAGGGGAGCACCGCATAACGGACAGAATTGTTGAATCACTATGTCATACACTGGAAACTAACAGAGCATTGCATGCAAACAAGACTTCAGAATAAAAATAAAATAAAGTTAACCATACACTTAACACACAGCCTAGCAATTTCATTCCTAGATATTCACCGAATAGAAATGGAAAACCTATGTCCACGAGAGGACGCAGACTCCAACGGTCCAGCAGCATGATTCATGACAGCCCCAAACCGGAAGCACCTGAATGACCACCACGCGGGAGACGGACTTCCGCACAATCTAATCCTGCTCCGTCCTAAGAAGGGACAAGCAACCG
Source organism: Lontra canadensis (assembly GCF_010015895.1). Classification (NCBI taxonomy): domain Eukaryota; kingdom Metazoa; phylum Chordata; class Mammalia; order Carnivora; family Mustelidae; genus Lontra; species Lontra canadensis. The sequence goes on along the minus strand of NW_022631019.1, from coordinate 5,136,910 downwards.
ACACGCACCAGTCAGGACGGATCTCGGCAGCACCGTGTTAACTGGGAGACCCTGAATACGAAAGGCTGCAGCTGGACCCTTCGGCTGACATGACATTACAGAAAAACCAAAACTGTCGTGCTAGGAAGCGAACTGGCGGTTGCCAGGAGCTGGAGCATCAGGGCAGAAGCCAAGTCTAACGGGTCACACGAGAACGCCTCCAGGTGATGGAAACGTCCTACATGCTAACTGTGGTGCTCGTGACACTAATGTAGGTATTTGTCAGAATTCTTGTTTTGTATACCCAAATTTGGTGAGTTCTATTGTGTGTAAATGTACCCCAAAAAGTTTAAAAAAAAAGAAAAAATACTTTATTTCCACACCAGTGCCAAAGCCAGACGGCCCATCGCACAGGGATCTCCTGGCCACAGAGCTGGAAGAATTCACCATTTCAAGCCACTACCTGATGCCGCAAAACCCGTTCCAGATGGTGGCTCCTCGTGGAGCAGTGCCATGAACAGCTCACCAGCGGCAAAACCACTGTTCTTCCCACGACTGCCCGAGATGCGCTGCAAGAAGTAAGGACACAGAAAAGATTTTAACCTCTCAAGCATCCTATTACAAAATAATGGCAGATCTTCAACTTCACGTTAAACAAAATAAAGTGCAGACAGAAGGGACAGATCAAACAGGGCAGCCTGTCCCCAGGAATGTGGCTTTGACCTTTCGATGTACTATTCCCTTTCTATGTAATACTAAAGATACTGCTGGTTTTTGAGCGCCAGGCTCCATACAGTTGTATGTTTTTTTGTTTTGTCATTCCAAAAATATATACTGCACGTTTTGTAAGTTCTAAGCACTGTTCTCAAAACTTGGGACTAGAGTCATGAACAAAGCAGAAGTCCAGCTATCCTGAGCTTATGGTGCACGGGAAAAAGGATTATAGAAATATTACTTCGTTAAAGCCTCAGAATAAGGCAGCGAGAATTAATCTCTTCATTTTCCAAGTGAGGAACAAAGAAGGGAGGCTGGCAGACGTGGTTCGGCTAACACACCGAACCAGGGCCAGAGCACCTGCGTCCCTGTCTTGTTGCACAGGCCGGCTTCACTCACGGGCATACACCGCCTGCACATTTCTAAGGACACTAATATCAGGCTTTGAAATTTCAGTGTACTTTCTTGTTTCAGATCATCAGATTGTGACTATTTGTCACAAAAGGATATTATGCCCTGAAAAGAAGACTGAAGAAAAACTGTAAAAATTCACACTTGTCTTGAATCCTATACCCAAATATAGGAATAGCCTATTCCCAAGTTTAACCGGATACATACATCTGAGAATGATTTTTAGGTAAAAGAGATAAAAAGTTAAAGGAAAATGACCATTGTAATTTTTGGTTTTGAAAATGATGTGCATTCGTGTGGGGCTAGAAGTTGCCTACTTTACTGAGAAGTCAGGGGCAGAAAGGAACTCCTCCCGGCTCAGTCCATAGCTGGTGTCCCTCAGCCGCGCCTGCAGGAACACACTTACTCCCATCAGGTCTTGTTAAGTGTGGTTTACTCCGCCCACAACCCCAGTTGTAAGTAAAAAAACACGTTTTATGGGCAATGGGTATGTTAAGTTTAATAACTGGGTATCATTTTTCTTAAACATTTTATTTCTTTATTTTAGAGAGAGACAGAGCATGTGTGTGTGTGAGCAGGGGGAGGGGCAGAGGGAAACTTAAGCTGACTCTGTGCTCAGCACAGAGCCTGACGTGGGGCTCGATCTCATGACCCTGAGAGCATGACCTGAGCTGAAATCATGAGTTGGACGCTTAATCAACTGAGCCACCCAGGCATCCTGGGTATCAAATTTTAAAAGGCAGGGGGTGGAAACCCAGTTCACATAGAAAATGTGAAAGGCAGCACTTTGGGAACAAACCTCACAAAGTGTCCAAGAAACCAGGACACAGCAGATTCTTTAACTCCGGCTTTTGAAACGGAGCCAGGCAGATACAGTACGTATTTCTGGAACACAAAGCTGCATCAACCCCAGCCGTGCAGTCAACTATCCGCTAAGCCTTCAGTGTTGGGTCTCAGGGCAAGAACCTTAATTTTAACAAGGACCCACATTTATGTTCTCGCTCATGTGCTGGAGGTTAGTGTCACTTACATACTTTGCTTCCAGACAAATATCCCTTCTCGTCTGATCTGAAGATTCACAGAATCCGAGCATGTCTGCCTGCAGTAAGTTTAGCTGTAGTGGTGAGCTGCTCCTTGAGTTAACGCAGGGGTGCTCTCCACGCGGCATCTCCCATTTTCCCTCCACCCGCCTCCGGCTGGGGACAGAGGACAGTGGCTCCAGGTGTGGAGTGACTGCAGATAGTGAGGGCGGCGTTCCAGAAGAGCCCGCTGCTCCCAGGAAATCATATGGGCAGAAGGATGGTGACAGCAGGGGACAGCCAGGGGGATCAGGCAAGAAAATGGTCATCACAGTATCTAAAGAAGGAGAAGGGAGAGCAGGAAAAGTCTGCAAGTCATTCCATAAAGTGGCCTTAGGCAGCCGGTTGAGTGTGGTCAGGGACACTGCATGCTCTCTTCCCACAGAAGGCAGGGTTGGGACAAGGTAAGGACCCAGGTCGGGAGCCATCAGGGCAGCCAGGAAGGGAAGGCTGGAGGCCTGCGGAGCGGAGGCGAGGGAAGGGCCCCAGGGCTCCCTGTGCTGGCCGTCTCCTCCCAAGCAGAGACAGAAGGTGTCCGGGGCGTCCCTGCTGTCCCACCGCCCCGACGGCTTCTTCCGCCCGGGCTTCCCCTTCTTGCAGCCAGCTGACCCGGCCTGCTTGGAAGCCGAGTCTCCCGCAACCATAGAGAGGGAAGCATATTATCAAAAACTCAAACCAAAAAAGAAGACAGGAAGGCCACTGACAGGTAATTATAAGTAGATTAGGAAAGAAGAGACACTTGTCAACAGTAACTATGTCTTCTCCCACTACTCCTGAAAACATGAGCAAGATCCCAGATAAAAGCTGTTGTAAAATAGACTTATTTCAGTATCTCTCAATCACTTTCCTTAGAAAATCAGCTTCTCAGATCCAGGATCTAAGAAAGCTCTTCGATAACAAATTGCTAAGATGAATTTATTCCATCAACATCTTCCACTTTCTTAAAACTCCTATTCTTTACTCCACATCTCCCAGTACTTACACAAATTTATAAAATTGATAAATGAATATAGTTTTAAAAATACAACTACCTTGAACATACAAATGTTTAGCTTTGCTTCTGCTTTCGTTCTGAAGACAGGATCTGTACGGCGATGAGAGGATCTTTTCCCGGAATTTATCAACATAATTCTGTTCCTCCTTCTGGGTGTGCACTGACACAACAGCCTTCGTGAGCCCTATGTGCTTAAATTCTTCTGAGGGCAGTGGAGCTGGGGGGGTGTGTGCTGTCCAGGGCTCATAAGCAGGGGCGATATCCTCTACTGGAGTCACTTCTGCTGAGGTAAGACAGAGATGGTTTTTATTTTTTAGTTAACATATAATGTATTATTGGTTTCAGAGGTATAGGTCTGTGAGAATCAATCTTATATAATACCCAGTGCTCATTACATCACATGCCTTCCTGAATGCCCATCCCCCAGTTGCCCCATCCCTCCCTTTCCCTCCCCTGCAGCAACCCTCAGTTTGTTTCCTCTGATTAAGAGTCTCTTAGGGTTCGTCTCCCTCCCAGGTTTCACCTTGTTTTATTTTTTCCTTTCTTCCCCTATGAACCTCTGTTCTGTTTCTTAAATTCCACATATGAGTGAAAGCATGTGATAATTCTTTCTCAGATTGACTTATTTTGCTTAGCCTAATACCCTCTAGTTCCACCCATGTCATTGCAAATGGCAAGATTTCATTTTTGATGGCTGCATGATATTGCATTGTAGATACAGACCACATCTTCTTTATTCATTCGTGGACATCTGGGCTCTTTCCATATTTTGGCTATTGTGGACACTGCTTCTATAAACATTGGGGTGCAGGTCCCCTTTTGAGTCCCTACATCTATGTCTTTGGGGTAAGTACCCTGTAGTGCAATTGTTGAGTCGTAGGGTAGCTCTATTTTCAACTTTTTGAGAAACCGCCATACTGTTTTCCAGAGTGGCTGCGCCAGCTTGCATTCCTACCAACAGTGTGGCAGGGTTCCTCTTCCTCCACAACCTTGCCAACATCTGTCGTTTCCTGACTTGTTAATTTTAGCCATTCCGACTGGTGTGAGGTGGTGTCTCACTGTGGTTTTGATTTGTATTCCCCTAATGCAGAGCATTTCTTCATGTGTCTTTTGGCCATGTGGATGTCTTCTTTAGATAAAGGTCTGTTCCTATCTTCTGCCCATTTCTTGATTGGATTATTTGTTCTTTGGGTGTTGAGTTTGATAAGTTCTTTATATATAGATTTTGGATACCAGCCCTTTATCTGATATATCATTTGCAAATATCTTCTCCCATTCTGTCGGTTGTTTTTGAGTTTTGTCGACTGTTACCTTCACTGTGCAAAAGCTTTTTATCTTGAAGTCCCAATAGTTCATTTTTGCCTTTGTTTCTCTTACCTTTGGAGACCTGTCTAGCAAGAAATTGCTGTGGCCAAGGTCAGAGAGGCTGCTGTCTGTGTTCTCAAGGATTTTGATGGATTCCTGTCTCACACTTAGGTCTTTCATCCATTTTGAGTATTTTTTACGAATGGTGTAAGGAAATGGTCCATTTTCATTCTTCTGCATGTGGCTGTCCAATTTTCCCAACATCATTTGTTGAAGAGACTGTCTTTTTTCTATTGGACATTCTTTCCTGCTTTGTTGAAGATTAGTTGACCATAGAGTTGAGGGTCCATTTCTGGGTTCTCTATTCTGTTCCATTGATCTATGTGTCTGTTTTAGTACCAGTACCATACTGTCTCGATGATTACAGCTTTGTAATACAGCTTGAAGTCTGGAACTGTGATGTCACCAGGTTTGGTTTTTTTCAACATTCCTCTGGCTATTCGGGGTCTTTCTGGTTCTCATAAATTTTAGGATAATTTGTTCCATCTCTGTGAAAGAAGTTGATGGTATTTGAGAGGGATTGCACTGAATGTGTAGATTGCTCCAGGTAGCATAAAGATTTTAACAATAAGGATTCTTCCAATCCACGAGCATAGAACATTTTTCCATTTCTTTGTGTCTTCCTCAATTTCTTTCCTGAGTCTTCTATAGTTTTCTGAGTAGAAATCCTTTGCCTCTTTGGTGAGAGTTATTCCTAGGTTTCTAATGGTTTTGGGTACAATTGTAAATGGGAATGACTCCTTAATTTCTCTTTCTTCTGTCTCATTATTAGGGTATAGAAATGCATCTGATTTCTATGCATTCATTTTATATCCTGCCACTCTGCTAGTTCCTGTATGAGTTCTAGCAATTTGGGGTGGAGTCTTTTGGGTTTTCCACAGAGTACCATGTCATCGAAGAAGAGTGAGAGTTGACTTCTTCCTTGACAATTTGGATGCCTTTTCTTTTCTTTTGTTGTCTGATTGTTGTGACTAGGACTTCTAGTACTAGTGGTGATAGCAGCATCCCTGTGTTGTTCCTGACCTTAGGGGGAAATGAGAGCTTTTCTCCATTGAGAATGATATTCATCGTGGGCTTTTCATATATGGCTTTTATGATATTGAGGTATGCTCCCTCTATCCCTACACTGTGAAAAGTTTTAATCAAGAAAGGATGCTATAGTTTGTCAAACACCTTTTCTGCATCTATTGAGAGGATCATATGGTTCTTGTCCTTTCAGTTATTGATATAGTATATCATATTGACTGATTTGTGGTTGCTGAACTACCCTTGCAGCCCAGGAATAAATCCCACTTGGTCGTGGTGAATTATCCTTTTAATGTATTGTTGGAGCCAACTGGCAGTATCTTGGTGAGAATTTTTACATCCGTGCTCATCAAGGATATTGGTCTGTAATTCTCCTTTTTGATGGGGTTTTTGTCTGGTTTTGGGTTCAAGGTAATGCTGGCCTCATCAAATGAGTTTGGAAGTTTTCCTTCCATTTCTAATTTTTGAAACAGCTTCAGAAGAATAGGTATTAATTCGTTAAATGTTTGATAGAATTCCCCTGAGAAGCCATCTGGCCCTGGGCCCTTGTCTGTTGGGAGATTTTTGATGACTGCTTCAATTTCTTTGCTGGTTATGGGTCTGTTCAGGTTTTCAATTTTTCTTGTTTTAGTTTTGGTAGTTTATACATCTCTAGGAATGCATCCATTTCTTACAGAGTGCCTAATTTGTTGGCATATAGTTGCTCATAATATGTTCTTAAAATTGTTTGTATTTCTTTGATGTTGGTTGTGATCACTCCTCTTTCATTCGTGATCTTATTTATTTGGGTCCTTTCTCTTTTCTTTTTGATAAGCCTGACTGGAGGTTTATCGATCTTATTCTTTCAAAGAATCAGCTCCTACTTTCCTTGACCTGTTCTACTGTTCTCTTGGTTTCTCTTTCACTGATTTCTGCTCTAATCTTTATTATTTCTCTTCTGCTGAGTTTAGGCTTTATTTGCTGTCCTTTCTCCAGCAACTTTAGGTGTAGAGTTAGGTTGTGTATTTGAGGTATTTGAGGTATCTTGTTTCTTAAGAAAGGCTTGTAATGGCATACACTTCCCTCTTAGGACCACCTTTGTTGCATCCGAAAGATTTTGAACAGTTGTGTCTTCATTTTCATTTGTTTCCATGAATTTTTAAAAATTCTTCTTTAATTTCCTGGTTGACACATTCATTCTTTAGTAGGATGCTCTTTAGCCTCCATGTATTTGAGTTCTTTCCAAATTTCCTCTTGTAATTGAGTTCCAGTTTCAGCACTGTGGTCCAAAAATATGCAGGAAATGATCCCAATCTTTTGGTACCAGTTGAAGACCTGATTTGTGACCAAGTGCGTGATCTATTCTGGAATGTTCCATGTGCACTCGAGAAGAACGTATATTCTGTTGCTTTAGGATAGAATGTTCTGAATGTATCTGTGGAGTCCATCTGGTCCAGTGTGGCATTCAAAGCCCTTATTTCCTTGTTGATCTTTGACAGATTTCATTTTAATTGTTACCAATTATTTGCATTTATTTATTTTCACTAAATTTAACTTACTTTCAATAAATTCTTACAACCATTATTACAACAGCAGGCATATAAAAACTTCATCCTAGCAAATAAGTTGGTTTCCTTTTTCTGCTTTTCTTTATACTCTTTGTACACTTGTATATACATTTTACAGTTGTAATACTCAATATGTATATACATATTTATTAAAATCTTACTGTAAATATTTTAGCTTTGTAGATTTTTCCAAAATGTTTTTATCTTTGAATTAATTTTACAAATCTGTAATATATTCATGGGGTTCAAAAATCAACAAGCTTAGAAAAAGCAGTCATTAACTCCTCCCCACTCCTGCCTACTATATGCCTAGTTCTTTATTTTCCCCACAGAAAACCATTTCTTTTATATCTTTATCGGTCCACTTTCTTATGTACCTATAAAGAAGAATATAGATTTTTTACCCCAAAGGCATGTAATATGTACACTATCTATAGCGGTATCTTTTTTCACTTAATGCTATCCCTTCTGCCAGTTCAATGACAGCTATCTTACACTTTTTCTGCATCATAGTCTTCCATTTCTTGTGTATACCACAATTTATTAAAGTAAACACCTGTAGACAGACTTTGAGTTGCTTCTAGATATTACTTCTCCCAAGTACGAGAGACTTCATGGTGGACACAGTAGGCTTCCCCACAACATCCCTTCCACCTCTCCCCTCTGTGCAGAATCCAGGCAGCATGGATGTGCCTGGCCCCACTCCACTTCCAGAAGTGCACTCTGATTCATTTAAATCAACACAGCACAGCCAAGATGGAGTAACAGGGACTGGATTTACCCTCCTGCCTGAACCAACTAAGAAAATGGACAAAACATGTGAACCAGTAAGTTCCAAGACACTGAACATCAGTGCATGAAGGAGAGTGACCCCTGAGGGAGGGAAAAAAAAGTGTTGAGCCCTGGGGCTGCCCCAGCCTACTGCCTTGAGAGTTTCTGAGATACAGGGTGGGGAAACCAGGTGAAGCCTGTGAACCCCCTTAGTTGACGAGACAAAGCCAAGAGTCCGGTTGGTGGCTAGAGTTTGCAGGGAAGAGTACTGGGGAGGAGAATTGCAGACAGCGGGCTCCACATAGCCAGACAGAACCCCCTGGTGTATTCACCAGTGTACTCATGGGAGAAGGAACAATCACCGAAGCTCACACTATATGGAGAATAGCATGGGCTCCCCTCAGCCAGACTGAAAATCTCCTAACTCATGGGGCACTAAGTATAGTACTCCAAAGGACCTTGCCTCGGTAGCAGACAATAATTAGCCACAGACTACACACTGCTCTAACAAATCTGAAAAGCAAAACCTGAAAGGAATGATTTGTTTCTAAGTAACTTAGCTGGGTCCCAGAATAAAGCTCATCCATATTTATGGGAACGGATACTCATCAGCACCCATTCACAATATCTGGCATCCAATCCAAAACTGCCAGCCATGCAAATAAGCAAGGCAAATACAACCCATAAGACAGAGAAAAGTCGTCAACCCCTTGGGACTAGCAGAGATGTCAGAATCAGAGACACGGACATTAGGAGTTACTATACTGCACTCCACACTGCTAGAGAGAAGATCAAACGTGTCAGAGACATGGAAGATGTAACAAAAGAAAAGGCCCGAACAGAACTTCTCAAAGTGAAAACTACAATACCTGAGATGAGAAATACACTGAATGGAAATACAAGTGACAGATACCGCATTAGAAAAGATTCACGAACCTGAAGACCCAGCAGGAGCCTATCCAAAACCAAATTTAGAGGGGGAGAAAAAAGACTGGAAAACTGAACCCAGTGTCAGTGGACTGTGGAACAACCCCAGGCTGCCTATATGCATGTAACTGAAGTCGCAGGAAAAGAGGAGAGAGAAGCAGTACTGGAAAAAATTGGGAGGGAAGACTTTCAATTTGCTGGAAATTGTAAACCTACAAATCCAAGAAGCCCAATGAACCAGAAGGACAGGGTATCTTGGCATATCATACTCAAACCGTGCAAATCAGTGATAAAGAGAACATCTGGATGGCTCAGTGGTTAAGTGTCTGCCTTCAGCTTAGGTCATGATCCCAGGGTCCTGGAACTGAGTCACATGTTGGGCTCCCTGCTCAGCGGGGTGCTTGCTGCTCCCCGTTTGTATGCTTGCTCTCGAGCACTTGCTTTCTCTCTCTCTCTGGCAGGTAAAATCTTAACAAAAAAAGGAGAGAACCTCTTACAAGTAGCCAGAAAGAAGCCGTGCTGCAAGCAAACCACGGATAGCAGATTTCATTGAAAACAGGGCATTGGGAAGCAGCAGAGCAACATCTTTAAAGTACTGAAAGGTGAAATTGCCAACTAGAATTCTATGCTCTGCCAGCAAACCTTTACACCACGAAGGGACAGCAAAGACATTCTCAGACACACGAAAACAGAAAGGCTTCACTACCACTAGACCCATGGGACAAGAGGTAGTCAAGAAACTCAGGCAGAGAGAAGGAGAATGATCCCAGGTGAGTCTACAAAACAGAATGAAACCACTGGAAGAGGTAACTACATGGGTGAACAGTTGCAGAAATAACCACTACCTACACAAGAATGGCAGCAGTGTAGGGTGGGACTTACAACATATGTAGAAGGGAAACATAAGCCAACAAACAAATGCCAGAAGGGGGAAGCAGAAGTACCCTACTGTTGGGTTTTTATACTATACGTGAAGTGATATAATATTTCCAGAAGGTGGGCTGTGAACAATCGAATGTGTACACCAGGAGCCCCAAAGCAACCACTAAAACAAAGCCCACTCTAAATATTAACATACCCAGGTCAAAAGTAAAAAGGTGGAAAAGATGTAACATGCTGGCACTAATTAAAAAAAAAAATGCTAGAGTGAATACATTAATACAAGACAAAGTGTATTTTATTGTTTTATTTTTTAAAAAGATTTTATTTATTCACTGAGGGGAGAAGCAGAGGGAGAGGAAGAAGCAGGTTCCCCATGGAGCAGGGACCCTGATGCAGGGCTCGATCCCAGGACCCTGAGATCATGACCTGAGTCAAAGGTAGATGCTTAAACTATTGAGCCCTGCAGGCACCCAGACAAAGTATATTTTAGAGCAGAGAATGTACAAGGGATAAAGAAGGTCATTTCACAAGAAAAAAAAGGCCAATTCATCAAGAAGACATGACACTTCTAAACATCTGTGCACAAAATAAGAGTGCTTTCAAAATGCACGAAACAAAACCAGCAGTACCACAGACAAATCCACAGTTAAGGTCAGAGATTTCTGTTCTTCTGAAGCAGAACAAGTACTGAGAAAACTAGTAAGGACAGACAGGACCTGAACAACAGTATCAACTGCCCTGACTTAGTTTACACAGAGAACATTCAACCCAACAGCAGCAGAATAAACGTTCTTCCCAGTGTGCACAGAACAGTCATCCAGAGAAACCATATCACAGACCATAAAACAAGTCTTGACAAATAATAGAAAAATTCGGATTCTGCATTTTCTCTGACCACAATGGGATTAAATTAGCAATCAGTAACAGAGCCGTGGAAAACCCCCAAATCTGTGGTGCTGAAGTAATGTATGATAAAAAACAAACACAGAGACACGTGATGATGAGTGATTTCAAAGGAGACAGCTGGGGGTAGTAGACAGTATCAGAACACGATGAAAATGACACAATCCATCAAAATGTATGGGATGCAGATTTTAATTTGTATTAAATTCCAGTAGGGAAAAAAATGTCTGAAATCTGATTATTCCAGTTGAAAAACTGGAAAAAGAAGAGGAAGATAAAAGCAAAGTAAGCAGAAGAAAGGAAATAAAGACCAGAGCAGACGTCAGTGACGTAGCAAACAGGAAAACAATGAACAAAGCCAGTGCAATCGTAAGCCTGTGCTTTGAGAAGTCCAATCAAATCAATCAGACTCCAGCCAGACAGATCAGGGGAAAGAGAAAGACAGAAGGTGCCAACCTCAGAAATGACAGAGGAGCATCATTAGAGATCTAACAGGTGTCAAAAGAAGAATAAGGGAACATCATGAACACTTTTATTCCAATAAACCTAACAACGTAGACAAAATACACCAATTCTTTGAAAGACACGAACTAAGTTCACTCAACAAACAGAAACCCTGAACAGCCCTGTGTCTATGGCAGAAACTCAATCTGCAGTTCAACACTTGGCCAGGAAAACTCTAACCCCACATGGCTTCGCTGATCCCTAGTCATTTTAAATTTGAGACCTATGACAGCCCAACATATTCTATATCTCAGCGAACATATCGTGAGCGCTTGAGAAGAATGAGTATTGTGCAGGTATCGGGTACTGTGTTCTCTCAGGTCAACTAGTCAATGTCGTTGACAGCATCACTCAGATCATCTACTTTACTCATTTTCTGTCCAGATTTTTTAAAATTTTACTTAACCGTCTAGATGTTTTATCAACTGTGCAGAAGGGGTGTTACATTTCTCAACTATGGTTATGGAAAGTCTATTTCTCTCTTTAACTCTATTTTTACCTCCTATCTTGGAAGCTTCGTTATTAGCAAATATGTATAATATATTCGGATCGCCGTGTCTCCCCGGTGAACAGTTTGCCACCACAAAGGGTCTTTGGGAAGACCCTGTCTTAAAGTCTGAATCATACGGGCTCGCCAGCCTTCTTAAGCTTCTCATTTGTGTTGTGCTTCTTTCCCCTTTCATTCTCAACCCATTTGTGGATTTTTATTTAAGCTGTAATTCCCCACAGTATACGGCTGGGTCTTTTCTTTTCTTTTTTTTTAATCTGTTCTGACAATTTCTGCCTTTTAATGGGAGTAGACATAGTCAGGTTTAGAGTGATTATTATTCGTTTGACATACGCCTCTGGTGGTGATGGCTATTCTCTCTTCCTCCTTTTCTGCCCTTCTTTTGGATGATTTGTGTGTTTATCATTTTTTCTTAGGGCGAGCACGCATGTGAGTGGGGCGACAGAGGGGGCAGAGAGAGGAGGGAGAGAGAACCTCAAGCAGGCTCCACACCCAGGGCGGAGCTTGATCCCATGACCCTGAGATCACGACCTGAACTGAAACCAAGAGTTGGATGCTTAATTGACTGAGCTACCTAGGTTTGTGTGTTTCTTAAAATCACACATTATCTCCTGGCTTTATTTCACACTCCAACTTGACCCTACTACAGATTCAAAAATATGTGTTAATGGAATGGTTTCTGGAGGCTACTTATTAATGTCTGATTCCCTACTCTGCCACTCATCTGCTGTGTGACTTTGGGCAAGTTAAGGGACTTAATCTGTTTGTGCCCTAACTGCTCTGTATATGTGATGGAGATCATAACTGGCAGGGAAATGTATATGTGCTCAAAGTCCTCAGACCCCATTTGTAAGTAGAGTCACGGGATAAGCTTCAGGAATATAAGCTTTCCAGAAAGCAGAAGTCATATGGATACTCTACAGATCTCCTGATTCTGTTTCCTGTCCTTGGAATAAAGAGGTGGCGCCACCGATGCTGTGACTGGTTTAGATCAGGAGAAACAATTATCAGTAAATATTCCCTGAAGTGAAAGCTTAGAGACTTCAGTATGAGTTCTTTCAAAATGGTAATATATACCACAGTACAAAAAGTTTAAAGGCATAATCAAAAAAATCTTTCCCCGCTGGATGAGACCCACCTTGTACGGACTATCACTGGCAGCTGTATGTCCACATGGGAGTTGAAAGTATTAAGAAAGGGACACTAAAAAATGTGCATCTTCCCCTTCCTGAGGGACAAGCTCAGCTCCGGTAGAACGATTTTCAGTTTATTAGAAACATAATCTAATCTCCCCACAGCTGTGCCTCTGGCGTCTTCCCACCGACCCCCAGCCCACCCGTCAATACTATACTCTCCATCTTCGAGGGTCAGTGTGAGGATTAAGGGAGTTAATTCCTATGAAGGACGTGGGATAGATGGCAGCACAGAGTAATAGCTCCGCGTGTGCTGAGGATCTGCCACTGAAGACTAGCAAAGGAACTGAAAAACCTGATTTAACACTTTTGTCACCAGTTCTTGTCCACCAAATTGTTATAATGACAAAGTCAAAGGATGGGAGGCAGTAAAAAGGAACAAAAAGAAGACATCAGAGTAATTTGCCAAGTCATTATGTTATTAAAAGAGATTTTAAACACACCCTCCTCATTATCATCAGGCCAATAGGAAAATGTGGATGTCAATCCAGTCACAACCACAGAGTCTGACAAGGACACCTTCTTTCAAGTGCAGCAACAAAGTGACCTAATGCAGCCCCACAGGAAACTTCATTAGTGATGGTTAACACTAACTGAGGACTTACTACTATGTCATCAGGTACTGTTTCTAAGTGCTTCCCACACATCAGCTGATGTGACAACAAATGACAATGACTTAGAAATACAGTCCCAACTATGTAACCAATATAAACATGACGGTATTTCCAAAAGTTCTTTAACTGAGTAAAAGAAAGGAAAACATAATTATAATTTAGAAGTCATTCCTAAATAACTGATGTTAAGGGCTTTTGTTTTCTCACAGTAGTATAATTCCCGCCGAGTGTACTTGAGAGCAGAAGGTGAAGCGGCACCTGTCTCTGGTGGTGGGGCAGGAATGAGCGGGCTGCGGTAGCTGCACTGGTTCAGGCCAGAGCCCAGGCTCAGGGCCGTGGGGGCCAGGGTCCTCGGAGTGCCTCCTGCAGCGTGTGCGGGCCGCCCGGTGGTCGGCATCTCCAGGTTGGCTATGGCTGGGATCTGAGACACCACTGGGGGCACAAGAGAAAGTCACAATGAAAAGAAAAATCCCCACAAGAAATTTACAATGAAGACTCAGTTGGCAGATGTTTGCTACGGACGAGCTAAAACTTCTTGGCCATAAAAGAGCCACAGGAAACAGGCTCATTTATGATTAACGAAATAAGATAAAAATTGAGAAACAGAAAGGGATGGCTTTGTAATCATCCTGTCCATCGAGGAGGGCACTCGTGTTACCGTGCAAGGCTTCAGCATCATTTGCCTTGTGGTTGTGTCTGTCTTCTTCGGAGGATGAAGAGGTTGTATTGGTACAGGATACACACTTTCTTTTCAAAGCTGGAATGTTGTAGCTCTTCAGGTATCTGCAACAACAGAATTAGGTCACGCATGCCTGCCTGTCCCCTAACTCTGCCACTTCCCACATTTCTGCTTTTCTCACAGCACTTCTGTGTGGGTACTTTGTACTCTCGTGTTTAATGAGGTCTTCCCTGACCATCCCAGCCTCATTCACTGGCCTGTCGTATCTCTTTTACTGTGACCTTGTATTGATCTCCAAATCTTGCTTCATTTATTTTTATGATCAAGGTCTTGTCTTCTCAACCATGCCACTGCTCCTTCAAAGAAGGGATCCATCTTCTAATGTATTGCAGCCCTTGAAATGCTCAATTTATTATAAATTATATGTAAGTAGGCTCTCCGTAAATGTCTAGTGACTTAGGAGTGAAAAATCAAGACAATCAGTAATAAAAGGGATGTAAGGTGTGTGCTACAATGGCGGTGTGCACTTTCAGAAAACGGACATGTTCTCACACTCGTGTCTCACACCTGATAACACTGTCAATGCAGTTTATTTGCTGGTACGATGGGTTATGCTGGTCTTTTCTCCAATCTTCATAAGACTCCGTGGGCACACTGTTGTTTTTTAATGTCTGGAAGGTAGATGAGGCCTTCTGCTCATCTGAAACAGAACAAAAGGATGTGTAATTAAAAACATTATATACCTGGGGCGCTCAGGTGGCTCAGTTGTTAAGCGTCTGCCTTCGGCTCAGGTCAAGATCCCAGGGTCCTGGGACTGAGTCTGGAATTGGGTTCCGTGCTCAGCAGGAAGCCTGCGTCTCCCTCTCCCACTCCCCCTGCTCGTGTTCCCTCTCTCACTGTGTCTCTCTCTGTCAAATAAGTAAATAAAATCTCCAAAAAATCTATTACATATCTAAGAACTTACCCAACAAAGCTAGATCAGGTCCTTTAGCATTATACATTCAAGAGAATAATATGGAGCTATTAAAGACGAACTCAGCTTTAAAAAAATGCACCGATACAGAAAGATATCCATATGGAATGATTAAATGAATACTTTTTTTTTTTTTTTACAAAAAAGGAGTGAAACAGATGTGTCAGGCAAAGATTAATAGTAAAACTATCAGGTGGAAGGCTAATGAGGACTTCATGATACTGAGCTGACACTACCTGCCAAGTGACCGATGGTGGCCTTACCGGGGTTGGGATGACCAGACAGAGTGAAGTGCAAGGCAGTGCCCTCCAGACCTGTGTCCAACAGGACTTTCTGCAGTGACAGAAATGCCCTGCATCTGTACTGCCCCGCACCGCGGCCACCAACACCACAGGTGACCATTAAGCACTTGCAATGTGGCTACAGCAACTGAGCAACTAAATTTTAAGATTTATTTATCTGTAACTATTTTGAATTTAGAGTGTGGAAAGTAGCTACCATACTGGACAGAGGGGGTACAGAGAGAAGACACAAGGCCTCAGGTTGGAACCGTGACAAACTTAAATCTTGTGTGGAGAACGACAAGCCAAGAATAGAGGCTGAAAAAGCACATGGAGAAAGGTAAGAGAGAGCCCGCCAACATGGCGTCATGGAAATCAAGACAGGGAAACTGGGTCAAGGAATGAGGAACCACAGTTACATCAAACACTGCTGAGAAGCTGACTTAGCTACCGTTGTTGCTGTTAGTGAAGGTCATCTTAGCTGCCTGGCAGATGCTGCTTCATTTCCAGAGGGGATTACAGAAAAAGGCCTGTTTAACTGTCACTTGTTAACTTTTTTTTTAAGATTTTATTTATTTGACACATACACCCACACAGGCAGAGAAAGAGGGAGAAGCAGGCTCCCCGCTGAGCAGAGAGCCCGATGTGGGGCTAGATCCCAGGACTCTGGGATCATGACCCGAGCTGAAGGCAGTCGCTTAACCAATAGAGCCACCCAGGCGCCCCAAACTTCTATACTTAAAAAGATTATCTTTAAGATAATAAAAATAGGGGTCTTGACTTTATGACCCTGAGATCAAGAGTCACACACTCCACCAACTGAGCCAGCCAGGAGCTCCTATACTTTTAATTTCTACATAATTTTAACCTTGAAGAGGGTTACAGAAAGAGTAGAGTTCCCGTATACCCTCCACCCTGCTTCTACGGATGTAACACCTTACAGAACTATTAACAGAACAAAGAAAACTAGAAATGCACAGGGGAAACTAGCTTCTCTGTGAAATTTTCTGCTCCAGGGTCCAACCCAGGGTCTCACAGTGATTTTAGTTGTCAGTGTGTCTTTCCTGACCTCAACTCTTGTCAAGAGTACAGGACAGGAATTCTGTGGAAATGCCCCTCAACCTGAGTTGCCCTGATGTTCTATCATGATGAACCTGAGGCTATGCCTCTTGGGGAAGATTCCCACAGAGGTGCTGTGCCCTTCTCAGTACCTCACAACAAGGGGATATGACCTTGACATGTTCACTGCTGGTGTGTCAGCCTTGATCACTGGTTAAGGTCTGTCTGCCAGGTTTCTTCCACATAAAGTTACTATTTTACATGTAATACATGATGTAAACAATAAATGTTTCAAAGTCGCACTTTGAGGCCATGCAGGCTTTCTCTTACACTTTCACCTACTGGTGAATGGATTTAATGCCACCAAACTGTACACTTAAAAATGGTTAAAAATCGGTTACACACATCCATTCACTGTTGAATGACATCTAGGTTGTTTCCAATTTGGGATGAGTGCGAACGACTGTGATAAACATACACAGACAAGTTCATGTGTGAATGTGAGTTTTTCTTTTACCTGAGTAAATAAGAATGGAATTGCGGAGTCATACGGTAAGAGTATGTTTAATTTATAAGAAACTGCCAAACTTTTTTTTTTTTTTTAAGATTTTACTTATTTACTTGTCAGAGAAAGAGTGTGTGCACAAGCAGTCAGAGTGGCAGACAGAGGAAGAGAGAGAAGCAGGCTCCCCGCTGAGCAAGGAGCCCGATGCGGGACTTGATCCCAGGACCCTAGGATCATGACCTGAGCCGAAGGCAGACGCTTAACCAACTGAGCCACCCAGGAGTCCCAAAAACTGCCAAACTTTTTAAAGAGGCTGTATAATTCCACACGGCCTTCAGCACTGCCTGGGGGCTCTGGTTCTTCCGCATTCTTGCCAGAACTTGGCATTCCCAGTATTTTTTTTTTACTTTTAGCCATTCTAATGGGTGTGTGAAGGTATCTCATGCGTTTTTTTTTTTTTTAAGATTTTATTATTTGAGAGAGAGCATTAAAGGAGAGAGGTCAGCGGGAGAAGCAGACTCCCCACTGAGCAGGGAGCCCAACTCAGGACTCAGTCTCAGGACTCCAGGATCATGACCTGAGCAGAAGGCAGTTACTCAACCAGCTGAGCCACCCAGGTGCCCCTCTCATGTGGTTTTAACTTCATAACATCTGAAATTGAGTGTTGTTTCCCATGCTCTTTGCCACCTGTATGTACTTCACTGGAAAAGTGTCAGGTATCTTGACCATTTTTTGAATGGATTATGTTCTCATTGTTAAATTTTGACAGTTTTTTTAAGTATTCAGGATATGAATTTTATCCATAACTTGTAAATATTGTCTTTTCATTGTCTTACCAACATCTTTCAAGACATCTTTAATTTTATCTATAACTTGTATATACTGTCTTAGCAATGTCTTTCAAGAAGTTTTTAATTTTTATAAAGTCCACTTCAACAATTTTTTTTATGGATCACACTTTTGATGTCGGATCTAAAACCTTTTTGCCAAACCCAAGATCACAAAGGTTTTCTCCTAGGTTTTCTTCTAAAAGTTTGTAGTTTTAAGTTTTTTTTTTTTTTTTAAAGATTTTATTTATTTATTTGACAGACAGAGATCACAAGTAGGCAGAGAGGCAGGCAGAGAGAGAGAGAGGAGGAAGCAGGCTCCCTGCCGAGCAGAGAGCCCGATGCGGGACTCGATCCCAGGACCCTGAGATCATGACCTGAGCCGAAGGCAGAGGCTTAACCCACTGAGCCACCCAGGCGCCCCTGTAGTTTTAAGTTTTATATTTAGGTCTATGACCAATTTTGAGTTAACTTTTGTAGAACATGTGAGCAGTATGCCGAGGTTCATTTTTTACATATGTGGATGTCTCATTGTGTAGTACCTTTTTTTTTTTTTTTTGGAAAAGCTACCTTTTGTCCATTGATTTGATCTTGCACCTCAAAAACTGACTGTATTTGTGCAGGTCTGTCTTGGAGCTCTCTCATCTGTCCACTGATCTTTTCACCAGCGTCACACTGTCTTAACTACAGTGGCTTCACAGTTAAGTCCTAAAATCAGAGAGAGTGAGTCCTCTAACACTGTTACTCTTTTTCAAAATGGTTTTGGCTGTTTTAGTTTCTTTTTTTCCCCCACAGAAGTCTGGGGATCCATCTAATGATACCTATTCAGAAACAAAATCCTGTTGAGAGTTTACTTAGAATGACATTAAATGTACAGATCAAACTGGGGAGAACTGATAATATTGTATATTCCAAACCATGAACAGGATATATCTTTTCATTTACTTAGTACTTCTAAAAGTTTTTTCATCAGTGTCTTAAAGTTCTCTGCATATGGATTGTTCCACATATTCTGTTGGATTTTTTATATAAGTATTTTATATAGTTTAATTAAAAATTTACATATAAGCTTAATTAAAAAAAAATTCTGTTCCAACTGTTCCTTGTTAGTACATAGAACTTTAACTGGTCTTATATGTTGACCATGTATTTATAACCTTGCTAAAGTCAGTAGAAGCTTTTTTATAGATTCTTTGGAATTTTTCTGTTAGACAATCCTGTCACCTGCAAATAGAGTTTTATTTCTTCCTTTCCAATCTGTTATGTCTTTTATTTCTCTTGCCTATTGCACTGCAGGACTTTCAGTTTGATGTTAAGATGTGGTTAGTGGATACCCTTCACCTATTCTCCAGGTTAGGGTGGAAGCATTCTCTCACCATCAAGCATAATAGATTCCTTTTTTGTTAGGTTAATGAAATCCCTTTTCCACTTCTAATTTTTGAGCATTTATCACGTGTGGGTGTTCGATTTGTCACATGCTTTTTCTCCATCTATTAAAATAACCTGTTGGGTTTGTCTTTTTTATTCTGTTAATATGGTGAATAAATGTGGCTGACTTTCACATATTGAACCAGCCTTGCATTCCTAGAATAACTCATACTTGGTTGTGATATATTTGTCCTTTTTATACGTTACTGGTTTTGATTTGGTGATATATACTGGGGATTTTACAAATATGTTGGCAATGGATCCTGGTCTGTAGTTTTCTTGAATTGTATTTATCTTGTTTCAGTATTAAGGTAATAATGGGCTCATAAAAGGAGTCTGGGAGTTTCCTTTTCAAAACTGCTTTCATTTTCTTCTGTCTTCTATTTTCTGAAAAAGATTATGTAAAAACCGGCATTATTTCTTCCTTGAATGTTTGATAGAATACTCCAGTGAAACCAACTGGGCCTAGAGTTTTCTTTTTGGAAGGTGTTTAACTCCAAATTCCATATCTGTAATAGATATGTCTATTCTAGTGGTTTCTTTTTCACTGAGTTCTGATAGGTTCTTTAAATTATTAATAGACCAAAGTGATAGGAATAGTCTGATAGGTTCTTTAAATTATTAATAGACCAAAGTGATAGGAATAGAGTTGTTTGTAGTCCCTTTAATATCTATGGGGTCCTTCATTCCCAATAGTGGGGATTTCTGTCTTCTTTTCTTATTCAGTATGGCTAAAGTTTTGTTAATTTTATCAGCTCTCGATTTCATTAATTTTCTCTTACTGATTTCTGCTCTCAATTCCATTGATATTTGGTTTTTATTATTTCTTTCCTTCTACTCTCCTTGGATTTAAGTTGCTCTTCTTGCTCTTGTTTCTTAAGGAGGAAGCTTAGATTATTGATTTGAAACCTTTCTTCTTTTTCCCATATAGCCACTTAATGCTACATAAATCTCCCTTTAAGCATTGTTTTAGCTGCATTCCACAAATTTGCTGTTGTTGTTGTTTTTCAATTCATTCATTTCAAAATGTTTTTACTTCCCTTAAGGCCTTGACCTGTGCGTCATTCAGAGGTATGTTCTTTAATTTCCAAACATTTGGCATTTTCTAGATAAACCTTCCTGTTACTGATTTCTAGTTTAATCCATTAGGTCAGAGAATATATTTGGTCTGATTTATATTTTTTAAAAATTGCTAAGGCTTGTATGATGGCCCAGAATAAGGACTATTTTGATAATGGTCCATCTGCCCTTGGAAAAAATAAGCATCACTTTGTCAGTTGAGGTGTTCCATAAAGGTCCATTACTCCAATCTTGTTGACAGCAGTGTTCAGGTCTTCTGCATCTTTACTGATCTTCTGTCCACTTGTTTTATCAATTACAGAGAGAGGTGAATTACAGTCTCTAATACCACTACAGATTTATTTTTCAAAGTCTTTATCAGTGTTTACAACTCATATATTTTGAAGCTCTGATGTTCAGTGCATAAACTTTTAGAACTATTACATGCTCTTAGATAATGAACCCCTCTGTTGTCATGCAATATCCCTGAAACCCTGATAATGTTGCTTGTCCTAAAGTCTACACTACCTAATATTAATACAGCTTTCCAGCTTTCTTTGGATTCCTGTTAGCATGCATATCTTTTCTAAGCTTTTGCTTTTACCCTATGTTTTTATTTGCAAAATGGGTTCTTGCAGATACTATGCAGCTGCCTCTTATTTTTTTTTCATCCAATTGACAATTTCAGTCTCCCAGCTGGTACACTGAGAACATTCACATTTAATGTGATTACTGAAACAGCGGAATTAAAATATGCCACTTTGCTAGCAGTTTTCCATTTATTTCATCTGGGTGTTTATTTTCTGCCTCATTTTGTATTGAATGTTTTAAATTCCACTTTATCTCCTCTGCTGACATTATTTATACTTCTTTAGAAATCAGTTCTAATGACTGTTCTAAAGTTCACAACATATACATTTAAGGAATCTTAATTCAACATTTCACTTCTGGTGTAAGGACTCCACAGCAGCACATTCCCAGTGCCTCTCCTGATCCTTTGCAATATTTTTACATATGTCACAAATGCAGAAAAGTAATTTCTACTTTAGTCAGTTACCTTCTAGGGCAACTAAAAATAAGTAAGAAATAAAATAACTTCATTAATTCCGTTCCCAGTGCTTTACATTCCCCCCTCCCCACTTTTGAGAAATTTTTATCTCCTTCATTTCTGAAAGATACTTTCCACTAGATAGAGAATTCTGAGCTAGCAGTTTTATTTTTCTTCTGAAGACATTTAGTGTTCTAGTATACATGGTGTCTAAAGAAATGTCTTCTGTAATTCTTATCTTTCTCTGTATGTAGTCTGCCTTTGTTGCTCTGGTTGGCTTCTAGATATCCTCTTTGCTTTTGTTTTCAACAGTTTGAATATATTTCCAAGTATGTGGTGGTTTTTTTCTTTTTTCAAGTATGTAGTATTTTTATTTTGTGATTGGTTTTTCTTTCTTATTTTTGTATTCACACTATTTGATGTTCTTCATATCTGTGGGAAATTCTTGACCATTATTTCAAGTATTTCTTTTGGGATTTCAATCACTTTTATGTTAGATCACTTGATTGTGTCTCCAAATTCTGAGAGGCTCTATTCTGTATGTTTCTTTCTGTGTTTCAGTTTGTATAATTTCTTTTTTTTTTTAATCTAACAATTCTTTTTTTTTTTTTTAAGATTTGTATTTATTTATTTGACAGACATAGATCACAAGTAGGAAGAGAGGCAGGCACAGAGAGAGGAGGAAGCAGGCTCCCTGCTGAGCAGAGAGCCCAATGCGGGGCTCAATCCCAGAACCCTGAGATCATGGCCTGAGCCAAAGGCAGAGACTTTAACTCACTGAGCCACCCAGGTGCCCCAAGTCTGTGTAATTTCTATGTAATCTATCTTCAAGTTTACCGATTCTTTTCTTGGTTGTATTGAGTCCCCATCAAAGGTATATGTGCATCTCTAATGTCTCCATTTGATCCTTTCCATCTCTATGCTACGATTACCTATGTGGTTTTGCATGTTGCTTACTGTCCATTAGAGCCTTTAATGTATTATTTGTAGTTATTTTAAATTCTCTGTCAGATCTTTTCCAACAGCTGTGTCATGTCTGACTCTTGTTCTGATGACTGCTTTGTCTTTTGGGAGTTTTTTCCTTTGCCCTTACATATGTTTCATAATTTGTTGAAAACTAACCATCTTGATAAGACAGCAGAGACTGCGCATCCTTTCCTTCTGCTGGGACTATGTTCAAGTTAACCTAATTTGTTGGCCAGGACTGAGATTTGTTGTTGCTATGGTTTCACTCCATATATCACAGCTTTCAAATTCCTCTAGTGACACTTTGTGCTTACACGGTGGCTAGTGTGCTACAGAGCTTTGGGTTTTTGCCAGTAGTTGCTCCACTTGCAGCCTTTGATCTTCCCTTTGCATTCACTGTGCCTCTCGTGAGTTACTGATTCCATCAGCCAATGCACCAGTATCCAAGACCTGATGTCACATCTCCCTAAATGCATGTGTCCCCCTTAGATTTTAGGCCTGTTGGCTGCCCTGGAGCCTCAGCACACGGACAGGTTCAAGAAAGCTCATGAACTTACTGCCATATGGCTTTTTTCCTTGTCCATTTGGAATGATGCGCTTTCCAGCTCTCCTTGACCACAAACCAAAGCATACTCACCCTGAATGAGTTCAGTTCATGGATCAGTGTTTTTCTCTCAGGCACGGACACTCTAGAAGTGGAATAGTCCATTTTCCCCAGGTTCCCCAACTGCTTCTGGCAGCTGGCATCAGGATCTGTAGCTGATGAAGGGGCTTTTTATCTTCATTACTCCTTGCCTTTCCATATTAACTTCTAAAATTTCCCTTCTCATTCTATTTCAAAACCAAACCTGCCCTCATAAGAAAAGTAAAAATATAAATTTAAAAACTTATGTTCTTGTTGGCTCTGACACCCTGTATATAGAACATGTATACAATGATTATTCAGTATTTTCCTCATGATTGGTGCTATTTCTAATATTTAAATTACAACATTTTATCTTTCAGTTATATACTTGTTTCTCTTGAGTAAGAAGTAATAAAAATTTTTTTTACTAGCTCTTTAAACTTGTAGGTCTTAAAATATTAATAAAATCAACATGCGCAAGTAACAATAGCTCCCCCCAAACAGTATCAAATGGCAGATTTTCCCTTTTCCCCAAAAGTCATATGCTATGTGTTAGAGTCAAATAACTAAGTAGGTATTACTCTCCTATATTATTCTCCTAAGTAGGTATTATTCTCTACAACAGCATCATAAATACACAGAATTAATTACAGCTTGAATTTTAGAAAATGGCGAATGGGAATATTGATGTCTGCTTAAAAACATGGCCTTCACACCATGGTACTGATAGCATTTCCAGACTAATGGTAGATGATAAGAAATGGAACAAAGCAGAAGGTGAGAAACAGTTTGTACTCTGACAAGAAATACAGAAGTCGGGACATAAAATCGTGGACCTCACATGAGGTCTTAGGCCCAAGCAGCAGTGAGCAGCACAAAGTGGACCAGACAATAAAACATTTAGAAATTTTAGCCTTCAAATACCCCTAAAGAAGTTCCAGTGCTAGGACATGGGTTAATAATAAACAGCAAAGAAGATACTCAAATTCTTTTGCAGAGAGGGAATTGGATAGTTTCAAGGGACCAAAAAAAAAGGTATTGTTTCTATCTCATGCCCTTATGTCCATGGCAAAAAAGACAAGCAGAATGTTAAACCCCCTATCAAGGAGACAAAAAACCCTCAAAGACTGGACATGGTCTATCCAGAGGGCTGCCTAGGAGCTCCTCATGATATCACCTGTAGCAACAGGTGGACGTTTTTGTTTTGTAAATCATGATAAGACTTAAAAAATATAGCTACTGTTTTAAAAAAAATTTTATTGACCTTAAGAGAATTTCTTAATACCCCTACTGTGTAAAATACCCCCATCTGACAATGATAGAGACCATTAATAACATTCGGGGGACAAACCTATAAAGGCTTCCAAAGACAAATGAAGGGAAAGACAGATAAACTAAAAAATTAATGTAATTTGATCTCTACATTATAGATCTTTCCTCTGCTATATAAGGCCAGCAGGCTGACTTTTCTAAAAAAGTCAATTATCATGAGTGATCCAATTCCTCTGGAATGCTCCTTACTTCATATGTGAGAAAAGTAAACATGCATCCAAAAAAAAGGAGTCCCTTTTAGTCCCAATTTAGATCATAAATATTCATTTGTTGTTAAGGACAGGAAGGATTACTAGAGCACACTGTAAAATTAATCCTTTCGGTTGACAGATGCCTCATGGTCAGGGCGGGGGGGCGGGGGGGCGGGGGGGCGGGGGGCTGGGGGTCTATGAATCTGTATTATCAAAAACATGAGTTCTTCAGTGGAAATACGCAGAAATCACGCTCTATGCCGTTTGGCTTTCAGAGCAGTATTTGCGGCTACCACTAGCATCATTACCACCATCACCCGGCAAGTCAATGTAAAGTCAATGTAAAGGGCCGCAGCACCGGGTGGTGGCTTTGTGCTCGCACAAGCCACGCCCACGCAGAAGCGCGCGGACCCGCGGGCAGAGGTTGGAGGCTGCCCTGCTGACTCACCGCCAAGCCGTCCGGGACGCGTCCCTGTCACCCGCGTATCTGGGGGCTTGGCCGTTGAGTCCACGTAGAACGGCTGTCCCAGAGTCGTAGTTTTGTTTCCACTGACGTACACCTGCTGCGAAGGCAACTTCGAGAAAAAGAATGACAGAATATGTTTCATACATTAAAAATCAAAAGAGAAACAATAAGCACAGTAAAAGATAGAACACGTGTCCCTTCCGGCTCTCCACCGCCATGACGCGAGGCGCGGTAACCGCGTTCACTCGCTTTCCTGCTGTGCCGCGACACTCTCCACACACCCGTTCCCAGCGCGGTAGCTGCGAGAAGGCCCGCGAGGACCCCGAGCAGCCCCTCCAGAAGGTGCTATTTTCTTTCTACGGGCAGTTTGCAAACCAAAAGGGATGAGGACGTCTGTTCCTCAAACACGGTCCCAGCGGGCCAGGAACAGACAGCAGGAAGTCCCCGCGCTAAGGGGCAGACGCGGTCCCATCTCCTTTCACAGCACATGGTAGGAGACGGGCAGGACGCCAGGTGCGCGCACGCACGCACACACGCACACGCACGCACGAAGTCGCTCACGTACCGGTTCCTGGCGCGCGGCCTCGACGCGGGGCCTGCTGGACTCACTGGACGCCGCGAGGCTGACGCAGGGCCCCCGGGAGTCGCTGCCGCCCAGGCTTCCGAAGCCGCTGGAGGCGCCTCCGTGAACCGGCTGAAGGAAGAAGGAGCCGCGCTCGAGTTCTGGCGACGCCGCCGCGGGGCTGAGAGCTGCAGCCGCCCCCTCAGAGCTTACACTGCGGCGGCCTCCCTGATACCCTGCGCCCGGGCGGAGACGGACGCCCCTAACTGGGCTGCTGACAGAGCAGATCCTCGCCTTCCGGCGCTTCTCAGGGCAGGGCCACGTTTTCTAGTCTACGCGGGCGCTTCCAGAACAGCGAGTCCTTAGAAAGCCGCAGAGAACAGACGTGACAAACTACGAAATAAACTCTGTCTGTGCCAAGCTGAGAACGGACGGGAGAAATGCAACAGACCCCAAGCTTTGCTCCGCGAACGTCACTTCCTGAACCCCCGTTTGGAAACGAGCGGGCTCGCGGCTACTGGTTTATTAACAGAACCTCCAGTAGGAATCGTTGTTGGCATTTGTTTTCAACAGGTGGTTTTCTCCGCGCCCGCCTTGTAACAGCCAGACGCGGAGACCTGCCATCCCTGGGTCCCCACCTTTAAAATCGGAATCATTTTTTAAAAAATACTGCAGCCCAGCCCCGCAGCTCCGCGCACCGGTACAGGTCGGGAAACAAGGAGGCGGCTCTGGTTTAGGAACCGCTTCCCTGTCTTCCCTGCCGGCTTGGTTTGCTCTGTTAGAGTGCGATCCTACAAGAATGTGCTGTGCATTTACTCCTCTCAGTAAAAGGAAAACAAGATGAATAAGAAGCTAAAGACAAAACCAGGAAGACAAAAATTCCCAGAACGCAGGGCGTGAAGATTTCTCCCCACCCCCCTCGCGGTGTATTTTTTTGTGAGGTCACTTCGCTAAGATCCACTGTTACAACACGATCATGGAAATTCTGTGTTTGCTTTTTTAAAATCTCACTTTACCTGTAAGAGAAGTTTGTGAATTTGTTCTTGTAGTTTTGTTATGTCTTTGTCATGACTGTTCATCTTCCTTTTTCTGGTAGCAAAAACATCCTCATTCAGGGGATTCCTGCGAAATGCCAAGCAGAAGATGGTGTCAGGCAATTCAAAATTAATTTACAATGAAGTCTAAAGTGATTTTTAAATAGAATGCTCAAATAACAAATCTATACTTGTACAAAGCAACTCTTTGACTTCAAATAGAAAATATAAAGCTAAATCCCATCCGTGGAGGCAAAAAAAAAAAATACTAAGACGTTATGAGGCTTCTTTGGATCGCCTAGAGCACTAATCTTTCGACATCTACGTCAGCATTGTTTTGCAGAAATCTAAACTCAGTGAGGAGTAACCTCTTTAGATACCAAAATATCTGCAACAACTACTGGTCTCAAAATTTAACATTAACTGAGTAACCTATTGTACAAATTTTAAGACCCTAGGTCCGCCAAACAACATTTGATATTTAACATACCTAATCACTTCAGCAACCCAACTCTTGGTGCAACCGTGGCTGTCAAAACCTGCAGTCTTGTTTACACTAGAGCATTTCAAAACCATGACCTGAACACAGCAAGAGGAAGATGTGCCAGCAGAAAACATCACAGAGAAGAAAATGACGTTCATTAAGGACCTATGTGACAGGAACCATGCCACTTTTATACAGCAAGAATAACATTTTCTAAACCCTTACAATGTGCCAGGCACCATTCCAAGTGCTCTAGCAAGTATTACCTCCTTCACTGGAGCTGAAAACTTCTCAAAGTCACCTAGCTGGTAAAGTCTAAACAGGTATTCATCAAGGGACCAGAGTCTAGGCTTTGGAGTACACTTTTGCCACCACAGTGTATCACCTCTCAGTACCTCAGTAGCTCAAGTACTATTAACATGATGCACTGAGTCAGACATGTCATCTCCTGAGTCCTCACAACTCTATGAAGCAAGAATCATCGTGATGCCAGAGAGGTTGGGTCACTTGCTGACACTCATACCTGAAAAGCAGCAGTCAGGGTTTGAATCTACATGCCTGACTCCAAAACCAGTGCCTTCCCTTTTCTATTCTGCCACCCTGCTGTTTCTCACAACTTTTAACACACAACCCAATTCCCTAAGAACTGAGATACTTTCCCAAAGACTGAAATAATTCTTAATTAGCAGTGTGATAAAAGTAGTCAGGTAGAGCTCTGCCTTTGGAGACTATGTCCCTCTCTGTCCAGAGCCCCATGGCAATGTCTTCTTTGGCGTGCAGACCATGGGTGGTGCCCACCAGTAGTTACCAACACAGCATGATGTATGTGGAACATACATGGCAAACTGTGCTTGAATGCACCACCTGACACACTGTACCCAGCACCCCTTTGGCCCGTCTGCTACCCGTTCTCCCCAGCTTCCCATTGGCATGTGAACTCTGTGGGGTCAGTCTCTCTGGCCTGCTGTGTTCACCTCTCTGGTTCCTCCAACTGTGCCAGGCACATACAAGAATGAATCCATCAGTGAAGGCGCAGTCTTGGCCGGGAGTGGGGGGTAAGGTTACATCTGACCCATGATAAATATGGCTATGCACTATGAGCTTGATACATTCCAGAAACATTTGGTTTGTTTGTCAAATGAAATTCTGGAACAGACATAGAACCAACTGCTTTGTGTTGTGAGATCTATTCCTGTCTGTGAAGCTTTCTACAAAACCAGGTTGTACCTTTAGTCAGTAATCACATAACTCAAGATAATAAATGTGCGGGCTGTGGAGATGCAGCCTTGACCCTAAAGTGGCAAATGCCATGCAGTGCTAGGCCACTGGCTATGGAAGGACACTGCTTGAGGAGTCAGGGAGAAAACCTGGTTCTTCTCTCCACTTCCCAACCTCCTCCTCAAATGACCTCTACAAAAGTTACTCTGTCGCCGAGTATATGGATATTATCTGGAGGATGAGAGGTAATAGCACATCACTGCTTTCCCACAGAGAGGTGGCTAGGTTCCCCGCTGAACACCCTCACTGTACCCCCTCATTGTTCCCATTTCAACCTCACACTTGCCAAAACTCCATTCACACATGCCATTTCTAGGTCCGGGCTCTCCCACTGCACTGTGGGCCCCAGGTCAAGGGAGATGATATCTATATGGTCTACCATCTTAGTCTCAGGGTCTAGCACAATGCCCGGGATAGCAGGTGACCCATAAGTACTTGTAAAAACAGTTGTATAAATATAATGGATGATTATAAAAAGAGTGATAAACATTTACTAGACTCTAAATTTTTCCCTCACATCATCCTGGAAATTGAGATGCAAATGTTGATATAATTTTTTTTTAAATTGCAAACACTGTGAGTACTTATCAGTTAATTTCATACATCATGTAATCACACTGAAAGGACAATTGGGACATCTAGGACATGGCTCTGGCATTGACGGGGAGGGCATAAAGACCAATGGCACCCAGGGGACACCTCATGAGAGCAATCATACTTGCTCTAGGGTTTCCTATAGTCCTACTAAGCAACCACCTGATTTTATTTTCCTTTCCCTACAGATTTCCCTACCTGGAAAAAAAAAGTCCTTTGTGGCCAACATGAGTAACACTGACTTGGCAGTCATATTTCTGATCCTAGTTACTACATTAGTTTTCTAGCAGAAGTTGGTCTCTTGAGTTAGGGCAGCAAGGAGCCCTTTTCTCCCATTAGGGTTCTAGACCTGCTCTACTGAGAAGCCAAACCCAAAGCACAAAGACATAGGAGGACCTTGGGACCATTTCTCACCATGGCTAGGTATCTTGTATTATGTATTATTAAGACACGACAAAATAAGTCTTACTGGTACACCTACGTTCTCAGTTTTATGCTTATGTGCACAAAGCTGTATGACAAAACACAAAAGACACGATTTCTCAACCTTAGCATGATTCTAAAGAGTTAAGTACAATTTCCATGCTAAAAAAAAAACAAACCCCAAAAGATACCACAGGGGAACCTATGGCCCAGCTGAGAAATTTACAGGTCAATTTTAATTTTAAGCCAAAAAGTCAAGGGACTGGGACGATTTTAGGCTCCAAGAGTGGTGGGCCAAGTAGCTGTGATCAAAGAGGCTAGAGTCAGCCATGTTGTCAGGAAAAGAAAAACTAAAGCATCTAATTTTTAAAAATAAAGATCTGATAAAATGGACACAAATAAGTGGAATTTGACAGCAGAAGCTGATATAAAATGGTTTACATGGTCACTAAAGAGAACTTTAAAATTCAGAAAAGAAAAAAAAAAAAAACCACACACACACAAAAAACACCTCACTCCATTACCCTACACAGAGTCAAAATTTGTATTTTATTTCCTTTCTTCTTCTTCCTACTTCACAGTGTTTATGTGTCATTTGAACACATTTATATTCATACATTATAAACAATTTTGTATGCTGCCTTTTAAATCTGATATATATTTCTCATGTTACATAATCTTTGGAAAAATTTCCTTTGACCAATAATACAACATGTCAAACAAATAGTCTAGAGCTTAATGACTGACATATAAGCTACTCTAAGTCTGCCATTATGATTGAACATGGTGCAAAATATATCTTTTCTTTATAAAGCTCTTCTATATTTAGGCCTGTTTCCTTAGACTGTTTCCATATGGGAATCATGAGGGCAAAGGGGTAGAAATCTTTCAAGGTCCTTGGCAGACCAAAAAAAAAAAAAAAATCTGTGCCTTATTTAGTTATGTGTCAACGAGTCAAAGGGAGTCATGGGTGGAAGAATACGATTTGGTAAGAACGGTCTTCCAGAACCATGAACACTGACTGACTTACGTTTGAACTTTATGCCGACCAATGATGAAAGACACCTTCCGGCTCCATGGGTTCACAAAGCTGGACCAGCTGGAGTCCAAAATGACGTAATCTCCATTTTGGGTACAAAATCGGATGGGTGAGTGTTCAAAGGGAGGGTGGCCTGCATACTTCAAGACTGTAGAAGATAATACCATGAGATTAGAATTTAATGAATGCATATTTAGGGCAAATATTTTTTCTAGGCATTTATTTGTAAGTTCTTCAGATGTCAATACAGAAAAAAAATAGTTTTAGCAGCTTCAACACAGTGCCCACTTGTTAAAGGTTGAGCTCTAGTGATAAAGAGCTTATGAGAAGCTCTAACACGAAATGAAATGAAAAATTAGAGCAGAGGAGTGGTAACAGAAAAACTTCCTCCTATAAAGAAGCAGGTCCTTACCTTTTTGGTGTATTGCGAGCATGAGAGAACGATCTTCTGGGTGCAGATAAGCTAAGACGGATGTTCCCATCAGATCCTGAGGTAGATAACCCAGCAAAGGCACTGCTCTGGGATAGAGACAGAGCACAGACAGCGTGTTACA
Organism: Lontra canadensis; assembly: GCF_010015895.1. Classification (NCBI taxonomy): domain Eukaryota; kingdom Metazoa; phylum Chordata; class Mammalia; order Carnivora; family Mustelidae; genus Lontra; species Lontra canadensis. Next base: position 5,106,086 of record NW_022631019.1, on the reverse strand, counting down.
TGCAGCAAGTAATTTTCAGACTTTATACACTTTCAACAATACTTTTTAACTTAATTCTACCTATGAAAAAGAAAAGGCATGCAGAAGATATCATTCCAGCATTTATAAAAGGGGTCATGGGGAAATGGCTCTACAATCTAAGAGATGCTGGGCACTGGACATGTGTCGAAGTCACCTATGGAACTTTCTAGAAAATGATTCACAGGCTCACCACAGGTTAACTAAATCAGTTTCTGGGGTAAGACCAGGAATCTGTATCTTTAGCAAGTTCCACAGGGGTCTCGGACACCCCTCCCAATTTACAAAGTTTACAAAGGTCACATTGTAATGCAGAAGAATGCTGATGGTGTTAAGTGAATAAAGCAGGGTGCACATTTATCCAGCACGATTAAAACTGTGCGGAAACAGTATCTCCCAGAAGGTGGAAACAGACAGACGCCAGGAACACAAAGACATGTGCAGGATGGAGTTTCACGGGAGGGCAGTGAATGCACAGCTCTCATGGTCACGTAGAAAGAATGGACTCCATGAGTGTTTTCTGTGTGTCCAAATTCACAACCATTTTCTAATGCAATAAATTTAAGCCATTACCAGGGTATCTGCAGCGAAATATTCTTACTCTCTACAGATTCCACGATACAAAGTATTTCATCAATTACTGTTTAGTTTCAGGGTACCTATTATTAAATAAACCTATTTTCAGATGTTAAGATTTTTTAAAAATCAAAATGAAAAGCTATCCTAACTGTGCCAACCGTTTTGACTTTGTTGGTTTCCACTTCCGTGTGCCATGGTGCACTGAGTGCCTGATTTTCCGATTTCACGAATAAGTAAATTCAAAAATAAACGTGGGAAGAAACAGAGGGTACTCACCAGGGGATAACAGTGTTTATTTTTTCCAAATAAAAGTATTAAAAAACAACAATAAGCAATGACTACTATCTGCTATCATGATTCTTTAAGAGCACTTTAATATCAAAAAAAGGTAGAAAAGACATCAGTTCAAAATGACTGATGATGCTTTAAATTAAGTAAACTTAGCTTTACCAAAAAAAAAAAAAAAACACTTCTTATTTCTCCTTTTGTTTCTCCCTTCACTTCAGACTGAGAAACATTTCATCCAAAGGTATTTTAGAAAAGCACTTGTCTGATGGAAATCATGTTGGTACAGGAGCTAGAGGCCAGAGTTAGAGTTTTGGTCTCCTTTGAGGACAATCACGTACCATGTCCAGGTTCACTGTCCTCCTGTGTAACATGGAGCAACAATTCCTGACGTACCTAAAGCAGACTACTGTCAAATCAAATACAACTTGCAAACTGTATAAGTAGAATATGCAAGATCTTTACATTGAAACATAAACTTCAAGCTAACAAATCAAACTTGCAAATGGTTGGACATATGTTTCATAATGTGGACGTATGTAAACATAATGTAAATATTCTCATATTTCTATTTTCAGAAACAAATTTTTTTCAGGCTTAAAGAAGCACTTACCTTTCATCTATTTCAAGAAAGACACATCCTGGGGTGTGTGTTGTGGTAAAAATTCTTTTATCCACTGGGATTCGAGGAGCTACGAAAAACAGAAAGACTCACCTAAAGGCAAATATTTAATTAGTCATGCCCTTAACTGACCACTTACATTAGAGAGGGAACAGTATCTCATATGAAACAGTAGAAATCTCACTCGGGGGCCTGGCCTTCAAGAAACAAGGCTACGGTTATGTTATATAATACTTGTCGTTACTAACTACATTTTGATTAGCTCAAAATGCAATGGCTACTGAAGTCCATTGTAAGTCGAGTTTGTGTGCACGGAATCACTCATCACAATCCAGCAGGCCGAGCTGGCAGAAATGAAAGGTCAGGCCTGGTGGGTCTGGTGGTATTTGGTGGTGCTGTGTGACTAAGTACAATGAATTTGGTGTCAGTATTTTAAATTTGGGTCAGAAAACTCATACGGTCAGTATTAATGCATGAATTTGGAAATATAGTCTACCATCAGAGAACAGAACTACAGCTTCCACTCAAGGCCTTTCAGAATACTTAAAAAATACAAATTCATTTTTGTGACCTCATAAGAAACTGTGCAAGTTTTCATGCTTTTTTTTTTTTTAAAGATTTATTTATTTACTTGAGAGAGAGAGTGGCTGTGTGTGAGTGTGGGGGAGAAGCAGAGGGAGGGAATCTCAAACAGACTCCCCACTGGGCATGGAGTCCGTCTCCATGCCGGGACTGGTAAGATTGTGACCTGAACTGAAAACAAGGGTCAGGCATGTAACTGACTGAGCCACCTAGGTGCCCCCAAGTTCCATGCTCTCGTTTCACACAGGGCAGAAGCCAGAGGCCACCAGTCACCAGTACAGAATGGATCAGACCAGGTATCAGTGGCCAAGTCTGTGCTTAGATCTTAGGCCACACTGACCTTGAAGGAGACAACTATGGAGAAGTCAGGGTCAGGAAACGGAGACACCAGGGCAGATCAGCTCTAAATGCCCAAGAGTTCAGGGCCAACATGAAGCCTCGAGCACTCTTTTCTGGTGCTGCAGCTGCAGTCAACAGGCTTCCACATGCTCCTACCTGCACGGCTGTCAGGTTACGTTTGATCCAGAAACAGACCCTCCTGCCTTACCTTCATAACCAGAGTGAATCTTCTCCACCAGGGTGAGACAGCAGGGCTCAGATTCCAGCTGGGCAGAGCTACGTACATGCAGCAGATAAGGGATAATCCGGACTGGGCAGTAATGTTTCTCTTGCTCTGTGTCCTGGCCTCCCCTGAAAAGCACAGAGACGGTGAGTGACCTCTCCTGATGCATTCAGGGAGCCCAGCATGAAACAAGGCCTTGAGAGATGCCTTCTTGGTGATTTCTGAAAGAGACCTACCCAAATCTAAAATGTTTAAATGTGTTTATTTTAAAAAGAAATGTTAGTTTACATTTTCAATGCCCAAGGATAATTATACTCATTCTTTATCCAATGAAAAAGAGGAGTTATGGAGAACCAGCTTAGTGGGTTAAAAGTGGAACCAGCCATTCCATGACTTTTCTTCTGACCCAAATCATGTGACCTCCTGGTCTTACCTCACGTGCCTCAACCAAGTACCACATGACAGCAATCAGGTTTCCCTGTGATCATGCCCCCCAAAGCCAGCTCTCCACCACCCCTACCTACACTCTCTCAAGGGGCTGACTTCGTCCCATAGTTTCACGACTACCTGGATGGGCACAGGGCCCTGTGCGGGGGGGAAGCAGGCATCAGGAAAGCAGGGCTAGAACGTGCTGGCCGAGCCCTGGCCCAGCTGGGCAGGGGCGGCTCGACTCCCGGCCTTTCACCCGGTTTTATAGCTCCAGCTGCCCAGAGGATATTTCTCCTTGGATACACTGTGGTCCCCTTAGTAGCGACGTGCCCACAACCGAATCCATCCCCCCCACCCCCCGTTTCTATGGGTCACACCTCGCCTCTCCCACCACTGGCCGAAGTCACATCAGGTGGTCTTCAGCTGCTAGAAGCTCCACCTCCGTGTGCCCTGTACTCCCCCCACCCCCACCTCGCTTCCTTGCCTCTCCACAGACCCTGGTGCCTCTGCTCCCAATCGTGTCCCTGCTTCCGTTTGAGAAAAGAGCAGCCTGACCCTGACCCTGACCCACCAGCTGTCCTGTGTCTCCCACCTGTTCCTGGGCCTGCATCTCCCAGGCTCATCCCATCCTGGCTTCTGCACGCTCTGTGTGCGCTGACGAACCGAGTACCTGTCTCCAGCCCGGACTTCTCCCTGAACGCCACACCCACCTACCGATGCTCCTCCGTCAACACCACAGAGTTCAAGTTCCACCAGACAAGGCCAATCAACTTGTCTAAAACCAGGCGCCGGACTCTTCCCCTCCTCGCTCCAGGAAGCGGCTCTTTCCTTTCACACCCAAAACTGGTCCATTAATGAACTCCAACAGCTCTCCCGAACAAAGATATCTGGAATCCCCAAGGTATGTCTGTGTCTTCCTGCTGCCACTGCCCAGTGACAGCCCTTCTCTCCCCGGCCCTCCCTCCTGCCCCTCATCCCTGCCCCTTCTCCAGAGCAGCGCCCGACGAGGCCCTCTTAGGCCAGGTCGCATCCCTCTAAAAAATGCAACTGGCCTGTCTCTGTCCACTGAGGATTCCCAGAAACTGTGTGAAGCCTGGTTGGTCTCCAGACGGTAATGCCATCTCCCACCTCAAGGAAGGAGGGATCGTGGGAGAAATGACGGACTCCACATGTGCGGTAGGACACATCTAGGTGGCACCTGGGCCACTGTGCCTGGAGCAAAGGCAGCTGTCAGCGCCCCTGGGGGTACCCTCACATGGCACTGGAGCGAACCTGAAAGGGTTCATGCTGGCCACAAGCGAGACCATTTGAGCATCACAGAGATGAACGAGCATCTTCTGTTTTTGCTCACATTCTGAAATGCTGATGGAGGAAATGATCCACGGTCTGAGAACTGCTTCAGCGTCAGGGGGAGGGTGGGCTGAGGAGCTGGCGGTGGCAGATACGACAGAAGACTGGCTGTGGATTAAAGTCAGTGAAGCTGAATGGTGAGTCTGTACCAGTGCACTGTACTGTCTCCCCTACTTCCATGTTATTTTGCAAATTCCAAAAGTAAAGTTTTCAAAAAAATGATTAACCTGAACAAAACATGCCCTTCGGAAGTCAAAGCTCCCTATGGTCCGGTCCCTGTTTCTTCATCTCCTTCCACTCTTCTCCAGCCATATTAGTTTCCTTGTTACTCCCCCCACAGGCCAAGCATGCTCTGCCCCAGGGCCTTCGCACTTGTCTGGAATACTCTTCCCTCAGGTAGAGGTATGGCTTGCTCCCTCACTACCTTCAGGCTCTGGCTCCAATCAGGCTTCTTATTAGAGAACATTCCTTAACCACCCTGAACACACTAGTAATCTCTCTCCTGCCCAGAATTCCCACTCCTTCCCTCTCCTTCACTATTTCACATGGAACTTACCGCCAGCGGACACACACACAGGTACCTGTTTGTTAACTGTCTCCCTTCCACACACAGAATGGAAGGTCCACAAGGGCAAGAACTTTGCACCTGTGATCTTGCCTGGCTCAGAGAAGGCAAAGAAATATATTTACTAGCAAATAAACACAAACAGCACTTAGTCTGTGGTGAGCACTGTTCTAAGGTCTTCGTTAACAGTTCCTCTGTGAAGGACTGAACGGGCCAACACAGCCCTCCCTCCTGCGGCCCTCTCCCCGGCGTAGCCTTCCCCAAGCACTGGAACGCTGTGAGCTCAACGGCTCCAACCCTGCGGAGTGCTGACTGGTCCATTACAAGGACTGTTCTCTTTAGTTTTCCACATCTGGACCCTTTAGTAACTTCAGTACTCACGCTGGCAATCGTGATGTCACTGAACCACACTTCCTTATTGCAAAAGTAACATGAACACAGCACAGCAAATTCAGAAGAAAAAAAAAATCACTAACAAATCCTATCAGAAACCAACTACGATTAAAATTTGGGTCAGTTTTCTTCCAGTTCATTACATCTGGACCTTTTAAATCCTTCCCTTAGACACAGGTATTTTACTTTCTTTAGTTATTTAAAATTTAGGAAGTTAGGGGCGTCCGGCTGGCTCAGTCGGTAGAGTGTGTGTCTCTTGATCTCACCAGGTCACAAGTTCAAGCCCCATTGCTTAAAAAAAATTTTTTTTTAATCAAGTAAAATTTCAAAAATTAATTTTAAGTGTGACCAAGAGTGAAAAAGCAAACAAAAACCAACAGATCCCCAAACAATGGGCATTTGAAAGTGTACTTAACATCATCCAGCGATTCCTAGTGAGAAAGAGAGACAGAGAACATGAGAGAGAGCACGAGAGCGCGCGAGCACCCCCGGCTAAGAATGATCTCTCTGTTCTTCGTCCGGACTGTGTTATTACCTCGTCATTTGGAGTGTACGCTGCTTCTCCTCAATCAAAACACAAACTTCTGTGGCAAGAACCCAGTGCTAGCTGAATACAAAAGAATCTAAAAAGGGCCCCCCAAAATCAGAGTGTAACCCATTGTTCCTGCCCCTCACATGCCCCCAGACTTACCGGATCCTGCAGAAAAAGGACTTCACCGGAGTGGAGTCGTACTGAGATGCTGCAGGAAACAGAGACAAAGCATTAATCACCCCCTCCCAGAGCAACAGGCCAGAGCAGCTCACTGTCCATGAGACAAACTCCAATTATCCCCAAACAAATGAGAAACTGCTCTTTTAAAGGAGATACCCTTGATTCAAACAGGGCTTCTGCCCTCTCTCTGAGATGGAGTCACATCCAGTATTTTCCAGGGGGATTTGGTACTCTTGCTGTGACCCTCAGGGAGACAGCAAGCATATGTATGTAGGACTGAGGGCTTTCCCTCATCAAACTGCTGAAACTGCCCATGCTCCTCCTTCCGAGCTCAAGGTAATGATCTGGGGACACAATTACTTTGGTAGTCATGTTCTATTTCACAGTTATAGTCCGCACAGGTCTCAAAAACTGCTGATTTGGACCACTTACAGTGTTTAGGTACAGGATACAGAAATGTCTGTTTTCTGTCCTTGGACAAAATCCCCGAAGTTGGGGCCCAGAAATGACACAATCGTCTTAGGCCTCTCACCATGGAGTGCCTCCCTGGTCTACAGAAGATCGTACCAACTACCAGGGTCTCTAAGGACACGTTCTCACCAGCCTCACACCAACGTTTGTGCTGGTTTATGGATTTCGGTGTTAATTTCATTGATTTGACAAGTGGTAATTCCGAAATGTTTAATTTACCTTGATCGAGGGGCTGAACCTTTTCCCAAGTGTTTATCGACTATTTAGCTCTCCTCTGCTTAGAGCGCCTTGAATTGATCTTTGGGACACTTGCCCACTGCGTGAAAAAGCCTCAGTTACAGGAACCAAGGAAATGCTTAAAACCAAGGCGATATTTTATAAGCATATACCAAAGGAGCAGAAACAACGAGAACTCTGGAGAACCAAGGCAGGGCACGTGGTCCAGGTCTTTGCACTTCTGAGGAGAAGATCACAGAAGAGTCAGAAAATGGACTTTTGAATGACCAGGTTAAATGTACCTGATTAAAAAAGCAAACAAACAAAAAAACCCCCGAAAAACCAAATCGCAAAAACTCCCAGTTTCAAAGGCACCAATGATCCAACTCTCAGAATTCAGAACACTATGGAAGTCACAGTCCTGGAATTCTGAAACCAGAAGACTGTTCTTACGGCTCGTCTGTGAGGAGGAACCGAGCTGACAAGGTCAGCTCACCGAACTCATGGCTCCGAGCCACCCAACGGGCGCTAACATCGAAACCACCCCAGGAAAGGCTCAGAGAAGCTTGCGGAGGGCTGATGGCAAGATAAGGATGTCTCAAAAATATTAACTTTTTGAGATGATTTTTATAAACAGGACCCATTCCTTGGTGTCGTTTTCAAATGCCCACCTTCGTGTGGCCGCAGATGTCCTGTTTGATGGTTCCCACCGCAGGGACTGACGTGGTCCGGAGGGGCAGCGGATCCCAGCAAGGGCCCTGACTCACACTGGCAGGGTGAAATCCCGCTCCGCACCTGCCGGTAGCGCGACCTCGGAGGAGTCCCTTAGCTCTGTGCCTCAGGATCAGAGAGACGGAGAAAGGGCGTGGCTCCCGGCTTCAGGGGACATCACTGACCGCAGGCCACAGCTGCTATCTCAGGGCCCCACATTTGGTGGCTGTTCTCACCCAGGGCCCACACACGGAGCGGTACTGAGACAGGACCATTCCATGGAGATTCTGGGCTCCTCTGGTGTGTGACCGTGGCTGGGACTTCCCTTTGACTGCCTGGCGAAGTAGTCCTGTGAGCCGTGTGGCAGGCCAAGCCGCCTCCTCCCCGGTCCCCCGGTTCCCGCTCCTTCCACCAGTGTCAGGCATGCACCATGGGCTCCCCTCCATCACCCACCCCCTGCAGCATGTCACTTACACAGCTAAACCCATCTTGGCGTCTGCTGCTCAGGAGACCCAAACTAACACAGTTACCTTATCCGTCAACTGGGGACAGTGATGGGGTCTATTGCTCCTAAGGTTTTTGTGAAGATTGAATTAGTCAATCCAGTGAAACATGAAGAAAGGCCCTGGCAAACAGTAACCATTCTACAGAATGGCAGCAATGAAGAGGAGCCCTTGTGTTGCAGAACATTCCAGATACCTCAAGTGCTCCAACTGCCAGCGTGCTTTCTTCTCTCAGTGACTGTGTGTTAGCGGGCTGGTGGGACACGACGATTTTATAGTGAGAAGCTACATGGCCTCCTTGGTTCCAGAAGGGACAAAACTCAATTTAAAACTCAGGTCTTCCGATTTCCTTGCTTAAAATTCTTTGCACATAGGAAATACAGCTAGCTACTCTACCAGAAGGGAGACTTGAGTGTACTCTGTGTAAGGACAGCAGGCACTGCAGTCTCTAGGAGTTGTGCAGGACCGAGAGCCAGACTATGGGATCTCAAACAGTGGATGCGAGTCCCTTCTCAGTTCCACACCTCGGCTGCGGGGGCGAATCCTTATTTTCAGACGTGCGCTCTACAGAATAGCGGTCAGAGCTTTCCGGGAGGTCTGTACGAGCCAAAGTCGAAACATCCTCTGACACCAGGCCAAAGGCTGACATCTGCTGAGTTCCCAGCTTCCTATGTCCCCTTCACGCTCCAGGAGCTCAGAGGAAGTGCAGAAGGAGGCAGCAGGGGCCCAGCCCAGAAACGGCTCAAGAAGAGCCGGAATCACGGAGGTGTGCGAGGCCAAGCCCAGTGCAGGGGGTCGCCAGGAGCACCACCAGCTCTTTAAGGAGAAAGCCAAAATTCAGGTTCCCAAAACAGCAACTTCAGAATATGTTACCTTTTTACGTGTTGGGGAGATATCACGGCAATAACTTGCAAAGATAACACGGCTGAAAGGAGCAGACAGAGACCCCAGGGGGCACTGACGGTGGAGGGAAGGTGGGGGGCGGGGCGCCTGGGGCCGTCTTGGCACCTGAACAGCTCCCGGCCCCCAGCGCCGGCAGGATAAATGGCGGTGGAGGGGAGGAAGGATGGATAAAAGCAGACAAACAAAAATGGACAATTAGAAGTTGAAAATACATGCTCAAGAAAGAGGAAGAGAAATGAAATCAACCTTGTCTTAGGGGAACAGGAAAGAGTTGGAAACAAGCAAGGAAGACAGGTGTGCATTTTGAAATGACCATGAGCTACGCCCAAAAGACGGGGCCAAAGTTCTGCCACGGAGAAAGGAGCGTCTGTTCCCACGGGACACGGCCTGCACTAGAAAGCTGGAATGGGCATGGGGCCCTAGATTGCAAAATGAGAACGTTCTGGAGAGGTGTTTCACATCCGTGCCAATGTCTAACACTACTGAACCGTATACTTAAAAATGGTTAAGATGGTACATTTTGGATATATACTTTTTTTTTTTTACTATAATAAACAAATTTAAATTTTAAAAAAGCTAAAGAAAAGGGCTTGGAATCAAAAGAAAAAGGTTGATCTAATATTCTAATTACTAATATACTAATATCACAAAGAATATGAAATAATAAAGGGTGACTTTAAAAAGAAATAATTATTTACAGAATCACACAGGACTGCAAGTCACAAAGCAAACCAGGACTAGGCATTCCCAGTTCAGGGAAATAACTATTTCAGAAGAAAAAGTAATGAGATTCATGAACTTTTGGGGAGAAGCAAAACTGGAAGGGGAGCTAATCATGAGAAGTTTCTCTCCAAAGCCAAGCAAAGAAATAATGAAGTCAATGTGAGAAGGAAAACGTTTAATTTTATTAACTTAGAGAAAACAGAATCCTTCTAACAGTGAGACTGCTATATGGGATGCAGGCAGTCAAACCATATTAAAAAAAAAAAACGTATTTATGATATGGAACCTATAAAATTAACTTCACGAAGTCAAAGTGTATTAATTGGAATTTTGTTATTAGAGGATTTAAAATGTTGTTTCTAACAGTCTGACTTTTTATTTATTCATTTACGCGCCTTTGTTTTTTTAAAAAATTTTATTTTAGTAGTCCACCCAATGTGGGGCTCGAACTCATGACCTCAAGGTCAAGAGTTGCACATTCCACCAACTGAGCCAGGCAGGAGCCCCACATTTCAATTTTTTACATAAAGAAATAAAAACCATATAGTGTGCAGGTCTAAAACAATATGTTAATTTTGGTTGTCTCTCTGAAAGAATGAAACTGATCGTGCTGAGGCAAGGTAAACATCTGAGCCTGGGTCCCATTACCTCTTTGGGTCCAGCTGTTCCAGAGGGGGAGGTGAGCGTGGGCAGTGTGTGCACAGAAAACCCTCACATCTTGGGGAGCGAGCAGTTCCACGAAGTGAGATGACTCCAAGAAATCTTTCTTACAATTCAGGATTGAAGCAGCTTGTTCAGAAATGTGCACTAACCTTCCAGACAGAAAGGAAAAAACTGCCACAAAGGTACCCTAGGAAAAACATTTAAAATAAACGCAAATATTGAGACACATGTGAACAATATTCCCTGAAAGGTCAATTTCTTCTAGACTCCTAATGTCATCAACACAGGCACATATCCTGAAAAGCCAGCGCGATTCTCCAATATATGCCTTAATGGTCTTCGAAAAACCCACATTTGATCTTCTGAAGGTCTGATTTCTATACCAGACAATGTACCAGTTCATCCTACATCGACTAAATGTGCATACGGCTTAACCACTTCTGATGCCTCCTCATTTTCACACTGACGGGACTGTCTTCTCTTGACCAATGCGTAATTCTAGGCTTCAAGACCACGCTCAAGAGCCACCTCCTTCAAGACACTGTCTTGGACACGCCTCGCTACGTAAGAATCATGTCTCCCATTTGTTCCATGAGACCGCAGTGACATTTACAAATTGACCACTGTTCCTGTCCCCTACCATTGGCACATCCTTCTAAGTTTTATCTTAAAGACCTTAAGGGAAAATGTTTTCTTAAACTTTTCCTTGTTTCTTCCAACTCCACCACACCCACCAGAGTCCCATAAACACCGCAGTCAGTGAAACAAACACTACTGTGATCTCAGGGAGCGCTCTCGTTCTGACATTACAAGATCTCTACGTCTGAGGTCTAAACATGAAACCAAGCCATGCCCATCCCAACAACGAGGCATGAGGCTGAATGATTCTGCCAACATGATTCAAAAAAGATACACGACATGTCTCTTGCCCAATTTTACAGAAAAATGACAGCATCTCAACTCAGCTGGTTCTATAAAATCCAGCTGTTACAACTTGAAGGAGTAGGTATTGGAACTAAGAATGATATAAATACAAATTAACAATTCAGAAATTAGAATAAAATGAGAGCGGTTACGCTGCAGTTTATTTTTTATTTTTTTATTTTTGGTCGAGAGATCGCAGAGGTGCTCAGGAGGCAGGGGCGGCTGGTGAGGGGAGCCCAGCAGACCACCACCCCCGGGCCGCCGCCTGAGTTTACATCTGCGCTCTCACGAGGGCAGCAGAAACTGAGTACAGGACGCCTCCTGGGCAGTCTCTGTTGTTTGCCTCACATCACGGTTACTGAAGCTCCAACATATTAGGTTTCAAGATCTACGTCTAGATAAAGTTAGGAAAAACCACACAGGCTGATATGGCAAAATGTGCGGATTCTTACTGTGTTTTTGGAAGGGTACCCCGAGGCAGCCGTGCCCAGCTCCTCAAGACTGTAGGTGGTCGCAGCTGCTTGAGGTGCTCCACTCTGACTGAGGGTCTGGAAAAACCCACTGTTTGCTAAGAAACACAGGAAAATAAATAGGTAGTCCAGTGACGGCGATAGCTTAAGGAGATCATTTTTACCACCCTTGAAGTCGGGTTGTTTTTTAGGATGAGGACACCTCGGCGTATCTGCCTCAAAACCACATCATCATCTTTCACCTAAAACACTGACAGTTGTACCAACGTCGAGCCTCTGGAGTTTAGGACTTTCTGATGTTCTGTGTCACAAGGAGCAAGCTCCATATAAGGTATGAAAACCCCAAATTCCAAATACATGCACGTGGCGTGTTTATGGCAGAAATACTACTTTTGTATTCAGGACCTGTGTGTCATACATGACGTCACAGAGGTGAGCTAGCTAAAGAAAATGTGTGCCTTGTTAAATCCCTGAAAAAGAAAGGTCAGAGATAGTAAGGGAAAGGTGCTCGCAGCGGTTCATTTTTAATTTGGCAAATTCCCTGGCGAGGATGCGGAGAAAGGGGAACCCTCCTACACTGTCAGTAGGAATGCAAGCTGGTGCAGCCACTCTGGAAAACAGCATGGAGGGTCCTCAAAAAGTTGGAAATAGGGGTATCCTACGACCCAGCAATCCAGCAATCGCATTACTGGGTATTTACCCTAAAGATACAAATGTAGCGATCCGAAGGGGCACGTGCACCCCAGTGTTTATAGCAGCAATGTCCACAATAGCCAAACTATGGAAGGAACCTAGGTGTTCATCAACGGATGAATGGATAAAAAAGATGTGGTATATAAATACAATGGAATACTATGCAGCCATCAAAAGAAATGCAATGACGTGGATAGAACTAGAGGGTATTACGCTGAGCAAAATAAGTCAATCAGAGAAAGACAATTATCATATGATCTCCCTGATATGAGGAAGTAGAGAGGAAACGTGGGGGGCTTGGGGGGTAGGGAAGGAAAAAAACAAAACAAGATAGGATCGGGAGGGAGACAAACCATAAGAGACCCTTAATCTCACAAAACAAACTGAGGGTTGCCGGGGGGCAGGTAGGCAGAGGGTGGTTGGGTGATGGACATGGGGGAGGGTATATGATATGGTGAGTGAAGTGTGTAAACCTGGCAATTCACAGACCTGTACCCCTGAGGCTAATAATACATTACATGTTAATAAAAAAAAATTAATTTGGCAAATTCCTGACATACCATGAATGCGTTGTAACAGTATGTGGATGACACGGAAAGGCAAGCTGTATTTCCCAAATGTGTTTTTTCCCCAATACTCTGAGAAAACCATGATCCTTTAAAAAGCAAGCTTTAAAATGTGCTAAACTCTACTCTCCTAAAGCAAATAATCAAAACATGGCAGAGTCGCTCAACAACAGTTCCTAAACTATGACACAAAAAAGGTTCTCCTGATGTTCCTAATTTGCCAAACCAAGACATGAACACAATCTATGTGGATTTGCTCATCTCACATCAAGCACCTCAAACGCTCAAAACATTTCAGGGATCAGAACCAAACTGACAGCTCTTCCGGCTTGGCCCACGTTTACGAACAAAATGATGTACTCCCAGGACTGTACTTTTTCTCCCACTCATTTACCTTGTACTCTGTGCACGCAGCGAAGGGCATAGTTGAGGGCATCGACAGTGCTTGGCTTACTGTGTCTCCCTGATGGGAAGTATTTTTTCATTTCTTGCACAACCATTACAAGTTCTTCAGAAACTCTATTTCGATCTTGCTGTTCACTGTAAGACAAAACAAAAAAAGAACCACCCTATCAATTCACATTCAATTAAAATTAAAATTCAAAAAAAGAGCAGCCCGCGTTTATCAAACGTGCCAAGCAACTTTCTAAGTGCTCCCCACAAGTCATCTCATTTTGTTCCCAGGTTTATTTTCCCCTTTGGAAGGTGGGGGATCCTGGCCAAAGAAACTGGTAAACATCAAACATCTTCCTTTTTTCCCATTTTTTCTCATCCCTCCTCCAGCTCCCCCGCTCAGATAAATCCTTAACCACTGTTTCCAAACTTCCGGCACTCTTTGGTACTTCCTCACAGTTTCCCAGAGCTTTTCATTCCATTGTCTGAGGATCCCCCTGAACTTTCTCCTGGGCTTACAAACAAAAAGATAGATCGATTTAAGCCCCCCTGTTCCTGTACTGCCCTGGAAGAACAACAAACAGATAGACCGTGTCACCTGTTGCTGCTCTCCACCTGTGGGCTCTGCAGTTGGAACTTCTGGCTCCACATCTCCTCCTGTCCTCTCCCCAAGGCCTCCGAGGCCCGGGCCTGCGCTCTTTCAAGTTCCAGAGGCTCAGTCCCCCTGGAGTCCAGACATTTAAGGCTGGACCTTTCCAGGTCTTCACAGGGGTCCATCTTCTGCTCAGCAGCCCTCGGTCTGTCGCCTGCTTCCTTTTCACCTTGCAGTCAGCGATAGGAATTTATTTCTCATTTTGGACCACGCCATTGCCTTAGTGAAAATGACTGGTCATCAGGAGCCGGCGGATACGGGTCCCTGGTCACCTGGCCGGTTTCCTATGCAGGATCTCCATGCAGTCTCGGATGGCTCTGCTCACGGGGGCAGCCTGGGGGCGCGGGCGGGGGGGACGTGACTGAGGGGTCAGGTGTCCAGTGACACGGGCGATATGCTGCGGACGCCGGGCTGTGACAACCCCGCCCCCCGCCAGACTCCCGCATTCGCCGGCCTGCCCACCCGCAGCTCCCCACCCGCGACGTGCGTCCAAAAACGACCCGGGAGTGCGGAACTTCCAGCGCCAAGTTCAGGAGCCCCAGGTTCCCCCGGCCCCAGAACGGAGGGCGGACTCGGGGAGATCTCCCCGCCCCAGCAGAGTACTCACCAGCTGCCGCCGCCTCCGCTCACCCCACCGGGCACCGCCGGGCAGCGAGCACTCCCGAGGCCCGCCGCGTGCGGGCGGCCGCCGGCGCCGCGCCCCCCGTGCGCCACGTGACGCGGCCCCGCCCCGAGCCGCGCGATTGGCTGCCGCGGCCGGCTCTGCGCGCCCCTATTGGTTCGAGGGCGGAGCCCGCGCCGGGCGCCCCGGTTACATAACCCGAGGCGAGTGGGCGGGGAGAAGGCCGGGAAACGAGTTACATAACGCCGGGGGTCGGACGAAGGGCGGTGCTCGGCCAATCCCGGCAGGCGGGGACGTAGGCGGGGGGCGGAGGGGCCCAGAGGGGGCTGGAGCTCAGGCCGCGCTAGTCGAGTGCTCCGCCCCATTCGGGAGGGAACGGGACCACCAGGAGGCCGGAGCCAACGCGGCAGGGATAGGGCGCTCGCGCCGCCAATCACGAGGGGGCGGGACCCGAGCGGGGTTGGCCGGCCCCCACGTGAGGGGCCGGAGATCAGGCGGCCGGGCGCTCTGGTGGCCGGGTTGGCGGGGTTGGCCGGGTTAGGGGGGGACGGCCTGGGGCGCGGTCGCGCCAGGCCCGGCCGCGGGAAGAAGGGCTGGATGTCCGAGCGCCTGGTCTGCACCTTCTCGGGCTCCCTTTTTGCATCTTGCTCTCAACCTTGGTGCTTCGCGCCCGCCAGCTCCGGGGGCTCTGAGGTGTCGACCCCGGAGAAGTCCCGGGAAGATCAAAGCCCTGTTTCAGAAACGGAATTTTGACGGCGGACTCCGAACATTTCCCTGGTCCCTGAAGTTACAGGTTGATTTGGCAGCTGGGGGAAGACGAGTGTATGTTAAGAGACGCCGTCTCAGAAAAGGAAGGTGTAGCCAAGCCCTTTGTAAAAATATCAAGTCTGAAAGTTTTTTAGATTGTGTGTCGACTCCTCCGAAGTGCGGAGCTCCGCCCCTTTCCAGTGTCGGGTACATGAAAAATGTTCAGTAGTTTTTGGAAAAATGAAAGGAATTGTATAGAAAAGGGGTAAGTGAAGTGTGCCAGTTGTTCATGTCATGTATTGGATAAACCACCTCCTTTTTCCAAATGACGCAGATGTCCCTCTCCTCTCGTTTTGTCGCACTGCGTTCTGCGTTCGTTCAACAGACACTTACTGAGCAGATGATCTGGGCCGGGATGACTGTGGTCCCCGAGAAAGAGTGGTGGCGAAGGTCCCTGCCATTCAGGAAGTCTACCTTTTATGAAGACGGAAGACACAAGCAAGTGGATAGGCTGGGTGGAATGTGAAACGAAGACGAAATGCAGCTGGGAGAGGGTGGAGGGTGAAGGACGCAACAGACACGTTAACTTGGTGATCGGGGAAGCCTCTGGGACTGGGCGAACTGAAACCTGAGTGTGTGTGTGGTGGGGGTGCGGGTGGCCCAAAGGGAGGGGGTAGAAGACACCTGCAGAGGCTCTGGCAGAGCAGGTGTGTTGTTCAGGAACAGAAAGAACATCTACTTTGGAGAATTCCCAGAGGGAGGAGGAATGGTGTGAGAGGCAATCAGGAAGTCAGGAAGGGCCAGATTATAATTAGGGAACGCGATTTGGGTTTTCTTCTAAAGGTAGTGGAAAGAGGATTTGAAGCAAGAGAGCGATCTGTATTGGCCAGATTTCTACACAGGGAGTGGTTAACAGGTGGCTGTTAGTTACAAGAAGAGGGCTGAGGACTGGTTGGACTAGGGTGGTTCCAGGAATGACCACGAGAGGAGACTAGACGTGGGAGGCATCTGGGGCACAGAAACTTGCGGATGAGTTGAGTGTGTGTGTGAGAGAGAAAGTGATCAAGGGACTCCTGGGTCTTTGGTGTAAGCAGAGCTGCGTGTCATGGGTCATCAGCATAGATGGACAGGTCTGGGGAGAGTAAGTTTTGATGAGGGGAGAATGGAGACTTGTTTCCCACACGTTATGTTTGAGCACGCAGGTGGGACTGTCAGGTGGGTGACTGGATGTCCCAGCCCGGGATGCAGGGAAGAGGCCAGGGATGGCGAGATGGCTGACGTTTGGAAGAGGCCAAAGTCCCTACAACGTTTACAGTCACAGGTGAAATTCTCAACAGGAAAATGCAGATAGAGGAAGGCCAAAGGCCAAGACTGGGGGAGGGGAGAGGCGTGGAGATTTAGAGGCCTAGCAGAGAAGGTGAAGAATAAGGTGAAGAATGAGGAGCCATAGAGGGGGTTGAAAGAAAAGCAGAAGAACGTTGGGTCATGGGAGCTAGAGAAATATTTCAAGGAGAGAGCTATTCACCGTATCAAATGCTGGTGATGCACAGAGTATGAAAAGGGCAGAGAAAATTTCTGTGGTGCTTCACTGAGACAGTGACCTTGGTTAAGGATGTCCCAGTGGTGTTGGCTGAAGAAAAGTGCAATGGGGGGCAGTAACCACGGCAAGCTGTGGGGAGGGCTTTCGCTGTGTGGGGCTGCAGACAAGTGTTTGTTTGCCCAAGGGAGGGACATAGGGATCACATTAGGGTCTGATGGGGTGAAGCAGGAGGAGGAGCCGCAGACAAAGGGAATTGCTGGAGGGAAGGCTTCCACTAGGCTGGGATCCAGAACCTGGACTAAAGACAGGCACTTGTGTTAACAGGGGATTGCCCATGGTTCCTGACAGTATAAAGACAAGTAGAAGATTTTGAAATGCACTTAGCTTGCTACTTAGAGGATGAAGGGAAAAAAAATCAATGGTTTTCTAATAATTATGCCATAATTGACTTATTTAGTAAATTGTGGTTTCATAGATTGAATTTTCTGCTAGTGTAAAAAGCAGCTCAGTTATATAAGGATGCTATTTTTTTTTAAGATTTTATTTTTAAGTAATTTCTATACCCAATGTAGGGCTCACACTCACCACCCTGAGATCAAGAGTCTCACACTCCACCGACTGAGCCAGCCAGGCGCCCCCAAGGATGCTATTTTTAAATGCACTGAGCAGTCCAGTCAATTTTAAACAAATAATCCTCACTCAAAACTAATAAAAAAAATCACCATACTTTTAAAAAACATTCTTTTAGTGATGCAAATATGGAATTATCACGTAGGATGCACAACTCATTCAAAAATATGTATGAGTCAAGGGGAATTTGCCACATCCTTTGACTTAAATTGTCATCAGGAAGGCAACTGTTCACAAACATCACATTTCTCCTTCAGGTGACATGTGGTCCCTGCCACCTATGAGGTTAGGCGGGGTCGTGTGACTTGTTTTGGCCAGTAGTGTAAGCAGAACTAAGAACCCCGCTTGCAGACAGAAGCTTTGAGAGCCAGCGCACAGTTCCTGATGTTCTCCTCCTGCCACAGTGATAACCTGAAACAAATGTTTACAGGAAGTCCCTCGCCGAGGGATTGAGGGTAGAACCTTCCTGTTGGCTGGCTTTGGACATGAGGCATGAGTGAGGAAATAACTTTAATCTGTTGAGATTTGGCAAACGTTTATTACGTAGCACTCCAGCACCTTCTGAGTGATCTGTATGGTCATGACAAGTATCAGCAAGTACAGTGGACTGGTCTGGCGTGGACACTGGATGGATGGTGGTGCCATTTTCTGGAACCGACACTGTTAATGGTAGGAAGAGGAGCGTGCTGCAGGGGAATGCCTAATTCTGTTCGGTCCACTAGGCCAGGAATCCTCAGTACATTCAAGATTAGAGATGTGGGAAGAGATAAGATTGCCCCTGGGAGACTGAGTAGAATAGAAAGAAGTTGGCTGAGGACCCAGTTGGCCGAGGAATCCTGACATTTACAGGAGAGGCAGAAAAGAGCCCATTTATGGTAGATTTTCCTTCAAAATCTTGAGAAAGGAACCAAAATTTATATAGATCTCATTATACTAAGGTCCCAAACTATACGATTCTGCTGTAGGTGCTTTACCAGGACACGATAGCATGGCAGACAAGAAAAGTGGCGACCATCTATCCAAGGTCAAGGAAATGGAAGAAGTCAACCATTTCTCTCTCAGGTTTATATAGGAAACTGGCATTTCACTGTAACCATAAGCAAAGGCTACTTCTACCCATATTGTATTGTTCCCTGGAGGTGGTAGATTAAGAGTGGAAGTGTATTCAAGGGGAAGGGTGTGCAGAATCAAAAGGAGAGCTGTTTGAAGGTTCCCACCCGTCCACCTTCCCTTCCCCGAGGGCCACAGAGGCAGCTCGCTATTCCACTAAAGAGGGCCAGCTCTGTGGTCTTTGAAGAAGTGTATTTAAGAAACTCAAAAGCCAGCTCCTCAGCATTCTGACAATTCTAAGAAAGCCAGCGCCCCCCACCCCTCATCTCCTATACTTCTCACGAGAGGAAGGGTTTGCTTGGGTTCACTAGGGTAGGGGAAAATGCTGGGGACTGGGGAGAAGAAGAGAAAGTGCATTTTGGGGTTTCTAAGTGAGAGGGGAGGGCAGCAACAAGGAATGCGTTTTGTGACTTGGACCGCGCACAGCGATTCTTCTACAAACAACACAAGATACCAGAATCACGCTTATAAACAGTTTATTAAGTTCATTAGAGTGGGTAAGTTCCCAACTAAATGCACAGATACAAGCGAGGTGCCCCCGGGTCAGTGCAGGAGCTGGCGGGTTACAGGGACCGGGCACGAGGCAAGGAGAGAGCACCAAGCTTTCCGAGTCAGACCCGGCCAGAGTCCCTGAGCGGAGGGTGGGCTCAAGGCCTGCCCCGCACTGACCGCTGCTTCCTCCTCCAGCGGGGCATCCTGCAGGGCGTGTCCTCAACATGGCAGCGTCTCAGTGAGGCCAGGGCGAGAGATGTTAAAGGGAACCCGGGTCCTGGTGCACCGCAACTGCTGCTGCTTTGTAAGTCACGTGCTGGCATATGGACGAGACTTTTAGAATCCTCTGGTAACCACGGGTCAGGGTGGTAACACCTCAGCATTTCTCCCTCAGAGCCTCCTTGCCTGTCTGCATGCCAACCTGAATTCCCATCTTTAGGCCACCCGCCCTGATGGTAAAAGTCTCACATACACCACAAGTCTCTCAGGTGACAAAGCTGTTTCCAAAGCAGCATCTTGTACAGTTTCTGACGTTGAAGAAAGAGTCTCTGGTTAGCTGTCCTCTGGGAAGAGTCAACCACCCCTGACTAATGCCCAGTTGAAGGTATAATTCAGAAGACAGATTTAGGAAGTGGGATATGGATAAAAATAGGAAAACAAACTACCAAAGGCTATCATCTATACAGACTGGGCCAATTAATGACCAGTTCACAGATGGTCTCCCTTGAAGGCTACAGGACTGCTGGTCCCATAATTATCAGAGGCCCTACTGAGCTCAGTCTCTCGGGAGGAGATGCTCAGAGTCTGGCTTAAAGCTGCTCTCGCCCCTGGGAGAAATGCGGACTCGGGGAGCTGCACCACCCACAGCACTCCAGAGGCAAGAAAGGCCTGTCAGGATGGAGAGGGTTCACAGACAGTATTACAATTTTAATTCTGAAGGGCACCTTAAGTTCCATTTGTCACTTTTTAAAATTTATCTGTCAGGAACAGACATAAGGACACTGTACTGGGCATTCAACTTTTTGGCAAAATAGAAACTTTGGTCATAGCCATAGTTCTGTAAAAATGTTTTAAAGAGGCTATTTCTGATTAAAATATTTTTAGCAAGTGATACAAAAACAGTAACAAGAAAGTAAACATCTTCATATCTAATGTAAGAGCAGAAACTCTTTATCCACGTCTTATTTTTAAATACAGCTCAAGAGTCAGTAGTGCTTATAAACAGTAGAAAGTTCTCTTCTAGGGAATCCGAAAAATAGCAAAATAAGGCACAACCTGTTACTGTTACAGATTTGCTTAGGCAGTAGTGTTCTTTCTGTAAGGCACAAACTGGAAATCTGATTACCTAAAGGCTTAGAATGTGGTTCTGAAGATGTCATACGGCAGGGATGGCTAGCTTGGAACAAATTCCCTTAACTGGAATTAACGGCAATTCCTCAGACAACCTTACTTCGAGGTGATGACACTCAGGAAGTTAAGAGACGCTCTTCATCAGCCACTTGGCCATCTGTGAAGGTACAGGGCCGGGCGTGGGCTCGGCGGCCGCACTTCAAGTTCAGAGTGTTTATGACATCACAAAGGCACATGGCCTAGAAATTCAACTTTACAGTAACAAACAGAAACTAATCAGCTTAGACAGAACAGAAGGCGAGCTCGAGAATATAGCGGGTTCTAAGTCAAACGTCTTGAAGAGGTTTCTTGAACGGCAGGCTGGAGCGGCACTGGTTCTTCACGAGGAAATATTCCACACTAAGGGGGAGACACGACAAAGCAGAAGAAACAACAGTTCAGTCTCTCACTGCAAACCCGGAGTTAACAGTGAACGTCACAGTCTAAATGCGCAAGTCAACTAGGCCAACTTCTTACTAGTGGCGTCTCTACGCTTTGCCGAGGGCTTGAGGTCACTGTCAAGAGAAGGGATGGGAAGAACTGCTTTTGCAAATGGTTCCCAGGGCCTGGGCTACAAACATCAATGGCCTGTTCCGGTATCACATATGGTAGCAGGAGTGGTAGTTCGGTACTCAGACTTCTGTGTGCACAGGCATGTCTGTACGGACTGACGTACTTATCCCGCTACTGTCAGTACTACGCACCCAGGACCATGCTATGCACAGTTCGCAGACTGTGCAGCGGTGTCCCCATAGCAAGCGTATGGGTGTTCTATTATCATCCCCACTCTCCAAGTGAAGAAACTGAGGACCAGGGACATTAAGTTGCTTGCCCAAGGCTGCACAGCTGGACGGGACCGGAGCCACAGGGGACAGGCAGTCATACTTGTAATCAATAGACAAGACTGTTCCTCGTACGAGGAAGTATCGGATGAAAATGTACTCGGAGTGAAAACAGATGAGGCAGTGGAAATGAACACACTTTTCTCTGACTTCAAAGGATCAATGTGTATATTTAAAAAACCCTTGGATTTTAATGAAATAATCAAGTACTTAAAACATTTACTGAAGAGGGGCGCCTGGGTGGCTCAGTGGGTTAAGCCTCTGCCTTCAGCTCAGGTCATGATCTCAGGGTCCTGGTATCGAGCCCCACATCGGGCTCTGTGCTGGGCGGGGAGCCTGCTTCCCCCTCTCTCTCTGCCTGCCTCTCTGCCTACTTGTGATCTCTCTCTCTCTCTCTCTCTCTCGGTCAAATAAATAAATCTTAAAGAAAAAATCTACTGAAGAAAATGAAAATCTTTGGAGTGAACTAGTAATTCTGAGGGAACTTTTTATTCCAAGTGCTTGTATGTGACATCAGCTGTGACCACACTGAGAAGACCTGAACAGTGGATTTCGGCCAGGAGAACTCACCGATGATGATGATGATGACGACGACCACGACGACAATCCCTATGGCCCACATCTGCGACAAAACAGAGACCATCTCACATTTCCAAACGCACAGATGAGTGTGCTCACTGAAGAGTGTAATATTCTAGTCACGGACCGAGAAGTTAAGGTACACTATAATCTGAAATAATTCAGTTTTTAAAGCCTAAATTTGCTGTTCTCAATTATAGTATGAAGTTATTTATCTGCCTTTTAGAAGATGGTCCAATGATTTGTGGTCCCTAGGAAGGCATCTGCATGGGCTACCTAAGCCCGTCCTGTGCATCAGGGAGTGTCACTCGTGTGCCCTAAGGGGCTAGATACATCTGGGCTGCAGCAGGTGTTAAGGTCTGCTCTGGGGTGCGCTGCTGGGGGGCTGCTTTCTGCACTTCTGTGGAGCACAGTGGCTTTCAAGCCCCCCTATCCTGTGCCACTGGAGCCTTTCACTGAACCACAGGCCAGTGGGCTGCCAACCCCAGCCCTTTCCTGCCACTGTATGTGCAGGGCTTTGCAGGGGTGGAGACGTGGAAGGGCCTTGGTGGGCTGGTGACCCGATTTTGGACATTCCTGTTCTATACGCTTCTTAAGGTCAGCCATGGCTCACGGAGCATTCCTAGCTGAGGGCACGGGAAAAGGGCATGCGGTCAGGGCTCGAGACTCAGAGTCAAGCCAGAGTTCCACATACGGGACATCAAACTCCTCTCCAATACCTGCAGCCCCTGCAGACCCTCTGAGAACGGAGGGTGACTCATGTAAAAACAGGTGAAAGAAAAGTACCTTGCAGTTCTTCCACCAGTATTTTCTCTTCAACTTGGCGGCGCTCGTTTCAAACTGGGATGCTCCTGCCTGTAGCGCGTCTGCGCGGTCATCTAACTCCGACAGCTTCTGGTCTCTTTCCAACACCTTGTCCACGTTGACTCTCATGATGTCCACCACCTGAGCGGACGCGAGCACGCCGAGTTACGGAGAGAGGGAGGAAAAAACAAGCAGAACTCTTAGTGAAGTAAAAGGGCTCATTTCCCTTCAGGTCAGCACTTGATTATTCTGAGCCACACTGTCATTTAAAAAGGAAGGAGCAAGGAGTGGCTCACTCTTTCATGAGGAAAACACCTGGCAAACTAGAAACAGAAGGGCACTTCCCTAACATGACAAAGAGCATTTATGGAAAAACCCTCAAGTAACACCCAGGCTCAGTGGTGAAAGACAGAGAATTTCTCCCCAACACCAGGAACAAGCAAGGACGCCCACGTTCACGAAAGCCGTTCAACACTCTCCTGGAAGTTCTGGCCGGAGCAATCAGGCAAGGAAAGAACAAAAGACATCCAAATTGGAAAGAAAAAAGTAAAGTGATAGCCATTTGCAGATGATTCCATATACGGAAAATCCTGAAGAATCCACACACTACTGGAGTCAATAAACACGCTCAGTAAAGGCTCAGGGTACAAGACCAGCACCCCAAAATCATAATGTTTCCATATAAGATAAATGAAAAGGAAATTAAAAAAAATTCCATATACAGTAGCATCTGAAAGAATAGTAGGGGATAAACTGAACCAAGGAAGTGGAAGATTTGTGCCCTGAAAATGAACTACAAGACACCGCGGAAAGGAGTCAAAGACGTAATTAAATGGGAAGATGTTACGAGTTCACAGATGGGAACACTTACTGTTAAGATGGCAAGATGCCTCAAAGCACTGTACAGATATACAGATTCAACGCAATCTCTATTCAAATTCCACTGTCCTTCCCCCACTACCATCCCCTCCCAGAAACAGAAAACCCAGTCCTTAAATTTTTATGGAATTACAAGGGGTCTGAATAGGCAAAACAGTACTGAAAAAGAAAATGTTGGAAGACTCAGACTTTCCAGTATCAAAACCTTACAACAAAGCTACAGTAATCAAAGTAGTGTGATTCTAGCATAAGGACGGACATACGGACTGAGGAGCCAGAAATTAACTCAAACTTCTATGGCCAAATGATTTTTGACAGAACTGTCAAATCTCTCAGTGAGGAGGAAGATGGTCTCTTCAGCAAATGGTGCTAGGACAATGGGACAGCCGTATGCAAAAGAACGAAGCTGGACCTTTACACCTCACCCTATATATAAAAATTAGCTCAAAATGGATTGATGACCTAAGTATAAGAGCTAAAAACTATAAAACTCTTAGAAGAAAACTTAAGAGCAAACATTCCTAACTTCCAATTTGGCCATGGATTTGACACCAAATCAAGAACAACGAAAGACAAAATAAACTGAACTTTAAAAAAATTAAAACCTTTTGTGCAAAAGACGTTCTCAAGGATGTGAAAAGACAATCTACAGAATAGAAGAAACTATTTGCAAATCATTTATCTAAGAAGGGTTTAATATCCAGAATATATATATACACATATATTTGGAACTCTTGCTCCCCAACAAGGAGAGAAACAACCCAATAAAAAGAGCCAGGCAACAGACTTGACTAGACACTTCTACAAAGAACGTATACAAATGATCAACGAGCACATGAAAAGATATTCGACACCGCTGGTCACTGAAGAAATGCAAAGCAAAACCACAATGAAATACTTCATATTCACTAAGGAGGACAGCTACACTCAGAGAAAACAGAAACTAACAAGTGTTGGTGAGGAAGTGGAGAAGCAGGGCCCCCGGACACTGCTGGAGGGAAGGCAGGCTGCAGCGGCCACTGTGGACAGGCTTGGCAGATCCTCAAAAAGTGAAGCACAAGATTACCACGTAATCCAGCACTCCTGCTTCTAGATACATATCCAAGAGAAATGAAAACATACAGCCACACAGAAATTTGTCTATGAATGTTTGCAGCAGTATTATTCATGATAACTAAAAGGTGGAAACTCAAAAACCCCTCCACAGATGAATGGAAAAACAAATTCTGTACACACACACCACGGAACACCACTCAGCCCTAAAAAGGAAGGAGGTACTTACAGATGCTGCAACGGGAACCAACAGCAAAAACATCATGCTGAGTGAAAGAAGCCAAACCCAAAAGGCCACATGGGGCATGAACCCCTTTATCGGAAACAGCCACAACAGGCAAATCTATAGCAACAGAAAGCCGACTACCGGTTACCAGAACGGGAGAAAAGGGGAATGGCAAGTGAGGACTGCACATGTCCAGGGTGTTCTTCGGGGGGAAGCAAAAGTAGTGAACGCAGACAGAGGTTAATGGCTGCACAACACTGTGAGTACACTGAACTCCCCTGGCTGATGGCTAATTGTATGTTATGTAAATTTCACCTCAATTAAAAAAAAAAAAAAACAACAAAATACCCCCACCTCTCCTTAAAATTCCTTTGGTTAAGAAAAAGGGGGCGCCTGGGTGGCTCAGTGGGTTAAAGCCTCTGCCTTCAGCTCGGGTCATGATCCCAGGGTCCTGGGATCGAGGCCCGCATCAGGCTCTCTGCTCAGCGGGGAGCCTGCATCCTCCTCTCTCTCTGCCTGCCTGTCTGCCTACTTGTGATCTCTCTGTCAAATAAATAAATAAATAAAATCTTAAAAAAAAAAAAAAAGAAAGAAAAAGGACCCAGGGGTGCCTGGATGGCTCAGTGGGTTAAAGCCTCTGCCTTTGGTTCAGGTCATGATCCCAGGGTCCTGGGATCGAGCCCCGCATCGGGCTCTCTGCTCAGCAGGGAGCCTGCTTCCTCCTCTCTCTCTGCCTGCCTCTCTGCCTAGTTGTTATCTCTGTCTGTCAAATAAATAAAATCTTAAAAAAAAAAAAAAAAAAGAAAAAGAAAAAGGACCCAGTTTGATTTTTTAAGTAAAAGAAAGTTTCATCCAGTTAGAATGGTAAGATGGGTAAGAATACCACGGAAATGTACAAGTTTCAGAATTCAGTTCCTAAACAAAACCATCAGACCAGATATTACTAAATGATTTAATAATGCAATCTGACCTAAGTTCGACTCTGCTTTGTAAAGCATCTAAGTGCAGAGAGATCGAGATGTCTCTGTTGCACACTGGCAGCTCTTCGGGCTAGAGTCCCAGTATGAACTGCTCACAGTCTTCCACTGTGGGCCTGCACATACAGAGCAGAAAAAAGATGCTGGAAAAAAGACTCCAGGATTCCACAAATACCGATTTGTCGGGCTAGAGCAGTCTGCCAGCATCTGCCTTCGGTACGTGAATGGGTGACAACTGCAATGGAATTCCAGAGGTTTGCTCAGTCAGTCCTAGTAACCAGTGTGTCAGGCTACTCTAAGAAGCCTTTTGATGAAAAATCGGGTTGGAGGAATTCATCTTGGTTCGAACAACCTATAGACCTAATCCTTAAAACTCTATTACCCTATTTTTTAAAGTGTTTTTTTTTTTTTTTTTTTCATTTTTTTTTAAATTGTGGCAAACTGTATCTTATAAAGTGGTTCCTGGAGGAATGCTCTCAGGAGGAGTGTCTGTGGTTCAGATACAGGATTCGGTCACGGGAAAACAAGCATGACTCCTGGAGACTGACTTCTCAGAAGCTTAACTCGTTTGTTATATTTAAGAAACAGCCAAAATGTCCTTTATACTCATGCTTTTATGATACTTTTTCTAAAAAGAATTCTTTCCAGGGTGTTCCCATGTTGGTTTAAAATTCAGCTTTCAACACTGGAGACCAGTACCTCATCGACTTGATTTTGTGTCTGCTGAAGTCTTCGGCTGCTGCTGGAGGCAGCACTTGAACCTGCAGGGGCACCTGTAGACCTGAAACGTGGAAAGGCACAAGCGTGAGTAAATTCTGATTTCAGATACATTTCTGTAAGGATGAAGACGTTATGCCAAGACCTTGCTGTCAGAAGTTTCATAACTAAAGCAGAAAAGAAATCCTTCCCACAGTAACGAACAAAGGTTCTAATGACATTTCTTCTAATTCCTCTATAATTTCCAAGATTCATCCATATGTGAGAAGTGACCAGAGTCTAAAGTGAAGGTTTAACAAGCTTTACTTTGTAACGCTGAAGCACCTGATGTTAATATCAGGGATCCTAAGAGAGGGAAACTCTACCTTTTTATTGTTTAAAGGCACACATCTGCTTAAATGCACTCAGTATGCTTCTCTCTTTGTGGCAAGAATTGTTTTCATACTTATGAACAATTACAAAATGCCACTTTTCCACTATGGAGAAATATATTCATTTACAGAAACAGGATCAGGAACATCAAGATGGAGGGAGGAGGGGTGGTGTGAGTGGGAAAGGTGAGATGCGGTGCCTCCTCTCTTAAAAGGTTCCCCTCTTTTCAAATCCTCACTGAATGCCTGTTTCTCCCCAGGCAGATCTTCCTTGACCACTGTGGCTCTGAAATCCTTATTGCTTCCATTACTTGGTTGGCTACACTTTGATTTTTCACACACACACACACACACACACACACGCACACACAGTCAACCCTTGAACAAGGTGGGGTTTGGGGGCGCCAACCCCTTTCCCCACCCCACAACTGAAAATCTGCACGTAATTTTTGACTCCTCCAAAATGTAACTACTGACAGCCTACTGTTGACCAGAGGCTTTACCAAGAACATAAACAGTCAATTTACACGTATTTTGTATGTTGTATGTATTATACACTGTGTTCTTACAATAAAGTAAGGTTGAGAAAAACTTAAGAAAATCGTTAAGACAGAGAAAACACAGTAACTGTAGTGTTCTGTATTTATCGGAAAAAAACCCACGTGTAATTCACACCCACGTTGTTCAAGGGTCATCGGAACGTCTCGCCTTCCCTAGTAGATCAGACTCCTGTGTCTTAGACGGCTCTTCCCTGTACCCAAGACAGCACCAAGCAGCGTCTTGCATACACCAGCTACTGATGCATCCACTGATTCAAGTTTCTTTTATACCTACCATGTGTCACAGACCAGGGATGTAGCAGGTCCCACGCCTGCCCTTACACTTAATTTTATTCTCCGATAGTAACAGTGAAGAACCATGTACTGGTACCTCCTCTTCAAGCGTTTTCTCACTTAATCCTTATTAACTCTTTGAAGGGGGTACTACTATTAGCCCCATCTTAGGGAAGCCTAAAGTGGGGTTTAGAAAGCCAACACGGCTGGTTGCACTGGAGCCTGTCTCTAGACCAGGTCCCATATGATTCTACGGATCTAGACCTTAACCACCGTTGACTTCCCGGCACAGCAGCCTCAGCAGGTACACTCCAGAGTGGTGGCCCTAGCTCCTAGGAGGAACCCGGGGAAAGCACCCATTCCTTCCTCCTCCGTAGGTGAGCCATGACAGGCTGGAGGGGCACAGAGGGTCCGTGGGACTCTTGACAGAATATTACCACGGGAAACTCCCATGTTTCAGGGGCCACTACAAGATGGCTTCTGCCTAAAGAGGGAAGGTCTACAGCTCTGCTCCTGACTCCACTCTGACCACTGCTGCCTCTACACACAGGGCCGAGGTCCTTTCCCTCGCAACTTCCGGAGCCCAGCCCAGCACCGGGCGGCGAACGGGCGCTCCAAGTCTAGGGCAGGGGCCACCGCTCCTCTGGGGAGCCTCGGGCCCGGGGGGTTAGGGGAAGGGGAGAAGGGGTGGGATCCAGGTAGGGGCAGGGGAGGGAGGGGGCGTTTCCTAGCTCGGGGAATCCCCCGGCAGCCCCGCCCCCGCCTCTTCCGCTACCGGCCGACCGCCGAAGGGCTGCGAGCTGCGCCGCGGGGCAGGCTCCGCCCGCCTGCAGCCCGTATCCTCGGGGCCGCAGCCCATCCCTGGGCCTCCGGAGCCACCGCGCAGGCCCGCGTCCGAGCGGCTGAAGGGGGCGGGAGGAGGGGGGGTAACCGAGCCGGGGGAGGACCCCAGCCGCGGGTCACCGTCTCCCGGAGTCCGAAGCCGCCCCGCGTCTCGCCGCGTCACTCACATTTTGGTGGCGGCGGGCGACGGTCAGCAGAGCGGCGCAGCGGGACCGAAGGCCGGGAGCTGGGCGGGGCGGCGGCGCGGGGAAGATGACGTCGCCGGGCGCGGCCGCGGAGGGGCGCGCCGGAAGGGGGCGGGGCGCCTCGGGGCGGGGCCCCCCGAGAGCGCGGGGGACGGGGGGGCAGGGCGGGGCGCGAGCTGACTGCGGGAGGCGGTGCGCCTTGCGCGTTAGGCACGGTGAGGAGACTGTGTGGGTGAATGGGGGCGGGGGCCATTTCCCTGGCCGTGACAGTACAGGGGACCCACTGTGTGCTTCTGCTGGACGTCCCGCGTTAACCCGGAGGTCCTGGAGACCCCCGTTTCCCCGGGAAACTGGTTAAAATAAGATCGGAAGGCCCTTTGGGTGTATTTATCACAGGCGTCGGTAGGGTTAGACTCCCTCTCTTCGTGTGCTCGTGGGTGACTCGTCTGTCACTGCACAGGCCGTACTACAGTCTGTTTACGGGAGCCTGGCCTTGAGGGGCTGTGTTTCGTTTCTGTATTTCTGCATTCCTGGGCCCCGGCACAGAGGAGGTCCTCAACTTCTGGTCGGCTGCGGGCGGAGGCACAGATCCAAATGCAGTGAGTTACTTTGTCGTATATTTAAAGTTGTTACTGGGAGGATTCCTACCAACGTAGACAGCGCCTACCTTAAAACAAAAAACAAAAACAAAAAAACCCCATAACACTGCAGAACGCTGCCAGGTCAACCGGCAGATGAGATGAGAAATGAAAACTAAAATCCTTAAATCCCGAACTGTCTTTTCCCACTGTCGATGTAATAATTTGAAAAGGGAGATGTTAGTGTGTATTAGAAAAAACAAGAGTGTCACGGAGGAGGTGGGATTTGAGTTGGGTAAGTAGGAAGAAAACTCTCCAGGCAAGGGATGAACAAACATGACCAAGGACAGCAGCAGAAATGGACATGGTTTGCACCGCCCGACCAGAAGGGGCAGGTTGGGGTACAGGTGAAAAGAAGACAGAATAAAGAGTGAGGATAAGCAAGAAAAGAGAATGTCACTTAAATGCAGTGGGCTTTAGAAACCACCGGGGCCTGGCGGAGTTGGGAGATACCCTGCCGACTGGGTCTGGTGGGAGCATCCACACCAGCCTCCGTGGAAGAGGGACTACCAGGGAGACGAGATGACACTCTGCAGTGAAAGGAAAGGAGATGATGACAGAATTCTCAGAAGAGAAGATGCGTATTAGTAGTCAGCTGGAAAATGCCTTTTCAAAAGCAGCAGAGGGTTTTCGCGGCAGTGGTGAATTTAGATTGGCATCTCTATGTTTCAAATAACTGGTATGTTGAGCAGTGCCTGAGAAGACGGTTGAGAAAAGCAAGTGTTCTAGGGGCAGTGGCTTACTAAGACATTTTTCTCTTATGGACACGTCTGAAGCTCTGTAATAGCTGATGACAAAACACTGTCTCTAGATCTAAGGAAATCCATGAAAGTGATCTCGTCTGGGTTTGAAACAGGCTGGTCACCCCGGATTTCAGTATCAGGTAAAGTTAAAGCAAAGCACACACATAGTATGGGGAAATTTTCTTCATTTTTAATTTACAGCAGAAAGAATATAAAGCATTCAGAAAACATTTTCCATATTTTAAGGGCAATTCAAAACATTTTGCATGGTTTCCAGCAGCTGAGTTCTTCAACAGATCCATTGATTCAATGATGCTTCACATGCACAATTACAAAAATAAAACTTACAAAAAAGAAGACATCTAGACTAGTTTTACATGCAAGTCTCAGGGACCCCCCATTGGGCGCCAACTACTGTGTGGAACTGCCATAAGCGACCGTGCAGCCAGAGAGGGGTTCGGTTTATTGTCTTTATTTTCGTTCACACAGTACAGCTGATTTCAAATGGGTAACAAGAATAGCAATTAAATCTTCAGGAGACAGAATAAGATTAGCTATTAATTTTATAATGAAGTCCTACTCCTGGCACTTGGGAATTCAGATTATCCAAGAAAGCTGCGCTTACCTATCATCTTATATTCAAAATTAAGATTCACAACCAAGGAAAAGCGGTCAGAAATGCTTCGTTTCAGTGGAAGTGCATTCGTACCTCACCTACGATTCACAGTTGTACTGGTGGGCTACACCGGTAGGTTTTGAACCTACTTCCTATCCCCTCCGTAAGAACCCTCCTAATTCTATGTTAAGTCTTTATCTTCCAGAAGTTTCTAACTTACTCGGCTAATAATGTAGCATGGAAGACATTAAAAAAATAAATGAATGAATAAACAAACGTGAGGGTTAAAGCAAATCCACTGAGGTCATTACTCTTGTCAAAAGATCAGTTATTTGTACCATAATAAATGGAATAAACGTATCTAATTTCAGTTCTAATATGGGATATTCTGAAAGAGCTGGCTTTCACCTTCCTATTCCCATTTATGGATACAATTGTGTGTTTTGTAAATTACTCAGTGTCCTCCTACAGGTCAAATCCTTTAAAATAATAGGTATTTGGGGTGGGGGGGGAGTGCAACAGCTGCAACATAACCCACACATTTAAAAACAAAATCGAGCCAGGTCAGTTTACAAATGTACAGGTGGCTACTGGTTGTGGGGCTGTCACTGTTGTCAAAGCTGATCACAAGCGGTAAGACGTATACTGTACAGTAATCCGAGGTTGGCAGTGAAAGGAAGTAATTAAAAAACAAGTACAATTATAGAAAAGGCACCAAGAGCACTGACCCCAGTTTTCACCACAATCTTTTTGTATCTACCTTCCTTCTAAAGACACCAGTTTAAAAGCTTATTTGTGAATATTTTTAGGCTTCACAACGAGCCTTAAGTTTTTAACTTACAGTTGGCAGCCAGAACCAAGAAAAAGAAAACAAAACAAAAACTATCACTTCAGCTTCACACCAACTGATCCTGAAACTTTACCTGGGAATTTTAAACTGGCATCAGCAAATTCGAACTTTATTCTCTCAATTTAACGTTAGTAGTTTAATTTTTAAAAGCATCAGATTTCTTTGGCTCCTCGTTATATGGAAAGAGTAACAGACCATGACAACCCTTTTAAATTTTGTTATTTTTTGTGCAATTTTTGTTCCATTTTCTGATTTCCAGCAGGAGATATGAAAAACGTGAGACGTTTTCCTACTTGTCATACCATTTCTTTTGTCAGGTTTTGATCGTTCTAAGTGTTCTTTGTTGGAATGAGTGGATGGTGTTAAGCTATATACGGATTCATCTTATGATTATCTGTTTAGCAAAAGTAACTTAATTTTCTTAAGCAATATTAGCATTCACATTACTTGGCACCGTTGGCAAAAAAATTTTAAATTAAATAAAATAAACTCCTGGTAGCCAAAATTAAATGTAAACATATCCTTTTTTTTTTTAAGTAATGTTACTCTGCCTTTTATCCTAAGTCTAAATACAGTAGCTCTTTTTTTGTTGTTGTTTTTTGTTTTTTGCAGCTTAGTCATGCTTTAGCAAAATGTTCTTCTAAAGAACATTTAAAATAAAGTACTCTTATAGTGAAATAAAGTTTTTTTTGTTTCATTTTACAGACCATAGCCACTAATGCTTTGCTTTTGTTCATTTCTTTTTTCTTGATTTCATGCACATATCTCTTTGTTTTAATATATACAATATATACAAACAATACATCCACATTTTTCTCGCTCGTTCAGACAAAACTATACAAATAATTTTATCTTGCCATGTTATTGACCTTTGTGAATAAAATATTTAGCAATTAATATAATCCCTTTCAAATATTTTCTCACTTTCCGATTCTACCTTTTATATATACACAGAAACTGCTCAGTTTGGATGAGATTATAGCCAAAAATATGGAATTTACTGGCCAGAACGCAGCACCACACTGATCTTTTAGGTGGCAAATGTCCAGGCAAGGTTTATGATTCCTTAGAATGACTACAGTTTCCAAGGTTACTAAAAAAAGCTCCATGCTGTACCAATTCTCTAAGTAAATCTCATTGCACATGAAAGTAAGGCCCAAAAATTAAAGTGCTGAGCATGACAAAAGGGACAAGATGATCACTATACTCGCAGGTTCTTGGGAGGTGGTGGGGACAAGAAAATAAATTTAAACTCTGTAAGCTGTTTCTCATTAGTTCCCATGCATTACCCGTTTACCACACACCCGCCCCTCTGCAAATTTCCACAAGACATTAAAAACCTGCAGATTTTAAAAGTTGCATTAAGTGTGCTGTAGAGATTAAAACAAACATAAATTAAAATAAAATAAGATCAGTGAAGGAAATGAGAACACACGGACCCAATAAAGATTTGTATGATCTAAGCCCTCCACTGAGAATCAATCCCAAAGATTCAGCTTCTTGGAAGTAACTGACAGGTGCAGGAGCAGCATTCTCTTTTGTTGCTAGTGCATCCCCACCTTTGCTTGTCTATATTTTTGGTATAAATATTTGTACAGTTCCACACGATGTTTGAATACAGCCCTATATGAGAAGGAAACCGGCTTCTTCCTAAGAAGAGGAAGCCTCTTTCAATTCCTCGTGGTGTCTTGTTTTCCCATGATCCAACAGAAGATTGAGTTCCAAGATGTCTTGCTGATCAAATTAAAAGTTGTCCATGAAAGTGCAAATGCAATGACCAACACATTCCTGTTAAAATCCTGCAGCTGATCTCCCCAAAACTGCAGAGGGATTGTGTGTGTGTGTGCGTGTGTGTGCGTGCGTGTGTGTGTCGTTGCATGTCTCTGCTAAAAACAGAAATGAAAACAGTCTGAAAAGCAATGTCACATTGCTAAGGGATGCTGCTGTATGTCTTCAAGTTCCTTGGCCTTTCTCAACTCTTTCACTCTGGAAGAGAAACAGAACAGAACACCAGGTGATAGCTATATAGCGAAACCGTGGCCGGATGAGGGGAAGGGCAGGACCATTCCCTCCGAAGTGAAAACCAAGACAAAAACCCTTTGGAAGACTGATGGCAAAAGAAACTCCTGCTAAGTTGCTGGGGGAAATACTCAAGAGAAAGACACGTCCCTTCCTGAAACTCTGCTCTGTAGCAAGTGCTGTCAACACAAAGCAAAACGGAAGTCGACTGCCTTAAGTCACGTGTGACGGTAACGTGCTCATCTTAGGAAAAGTTAACTGTTCGCCTAGCTTTCCTTTGTAGCCTGTTGGGACCACCATGAATGCCCAGCAGTCCCACGAGAGGCACGTTAGGGAAACTGCACACACACTTGCTTCGCTTCTGACACTCCTGGGGAATGAACTCCTTTGCTCACAGACTCAAGACGAAGGTACCTTGCAGCCCGTCGGACCTGCACGGCCCTACCACTGCGCTCCTGCACTGTGCAGTCCTTCTGAGTCTCCTTATTCCTTACCTTCCTCCCATTCCACACTGTAACTTTCTAAGATGTTCGGGTCACTTCCCCCCATGCTCCCAGATGGACAGCAACAGGGGGCGTACCACTGTGTTCTATTTATCAAACATGTTGTAGTGAACAAATTTAAATGAAATGGTTGTCCACAGAGTCATGGGAAGTTCACATCAGCAAATTGTGTGTTACCGATCCCCTCTGGTCTATAGTTTTCAATATAAAACTTTGTCTTGGGTTTTGAATATGGCCACCGGACGTAGGTGGGGTGCCCGGGAAGGGGTTGTGAGCTAGATTATTTCCTTTTAGTGACAAATAATTGAGATCTTGCCTTAACAGCAAAATGATCAAATGCAAGTGTGACTTCAGGGTCTGAGTCCCGAAGGCAGCACGTGCGGTGCACGGCAGGCAGCGTGAGCTCTGCGGACCCTGTGATAACATTTGTTTCCTAAAACAGGTGTGGGAGGATGGGTTCAGCAAACAGAAGCTGCTGTTTCTCAGGACACAGATACCCTATACCTCAACAGCGCGATAAGAAAAAGGCTCTTCTGTTTTTCTCCTGGGGGCCTATAGAGAGGTCAGTAATCCCCAAACACAGTTTTCTGATTCTCCAAGGCTAAGGTTTCTGCTGTTATCTTTTAAGTGATACCGGTCAATTCAGATTCTATCTTAAAACAAATGCCAGTTTACTTTCTAAATAGATTCTTGTTAACACTCGGGGGGGGAAGAAAACATTTTGAAAAGCAGTAGGAAGTTGTTGTTAATATCTGGGATTCAATGGCCTGACACATACGCTATTATAGCAGTTGAAGAAAACAATATATTTACCACCTCCAAGCAGAATCATTTCTGAGTATTCTGCAAAGTTGATACAATCTCTTCAGAGAGAAGTTGCTCTCTTTCAGAAAAAAAAAAAGCTTTATTATTTTATCATCGTGAATACTGAAAATAATTATGATGTTTTTGCCTGATTTATTCACTAAATACACCAGGTCCAGCTTGATCAACAGTGTATCTTCAAAACTGTTAAATCCCTCCTCCTCAGCAGGTGCGTTTAGAACACGTTGACATTGCTCTGTCCACAACTGGACCCGGGTATTGTTTAGTTTCAAATTTTGTAATTAAATATACCATGGATTATTAAGTTTCAGGGTAATTTGGATCATATTACAGTGCAGAATTGTGCATCATTATTGGTCCCTAATTTTGGACATGCAGACTTGATAAATAAATGGCTTTTTAAAAATTGAAACATGCTATATTGTGTGTTCAATTTTTAAACATGCAAAATCTATACTAACAGCCCTCTGGCTGGAAAAATGCAAGGCATGCACCGATGCCACCTCTACTTCTGGGCATGCAAATATCTGTACTTGTGCAGAGCTTGTTGCGAATCCCGCAAAATGTGCATGCCACTTCAAAGACAACATTTTATTTCTGCACCAGTACAGAACTCATTCACAGATATGCAACAGTGACTCCATCACTGATGAGACTTCTAGAACCTGAAGAACCCTGAACTCAAAACCTGACAGCATAAACACAGATATCCATCCACAGTTTTTCGAGAGTGAAGAGGAATGCTTTAAAAATATTAAGTTCATCATCGAGATGAAAGAAGAAAGAGAGTGAACTGTAAACCAGAGATGTTTCATACAGTCTCATACCAAAGAAGCTATCATCTGCTGATCACAGTGGGTAAACCTTGAACATTTTTCTTTTAGTTAAAATGGTAACAGTAGTTTTTGCAGTTTTTGGTTTTGTTTTTGCAATTTCTTTTGAAACTAATTAAAAAGTTAAGTAAGTTTTCATGAGGTTTTGAAGTCACCATGTAAATATTCTGCTATGAACTAGCAATAGATAGCCTCACATGGCTCTAGGTCAAGGCGAGATGCATGCCCACACACAGAGGTGGCGATGATCGTATACACTGGAAAAAGGAGATGCCCTGATTTCTAGGATTTCATCACCCCCGAGCTATGGTGGAGAACTTGGTTCTCAGTTTCATGATGAAGTTTTTACAGTACGTCAGCATGATAAATGATACCCAAATGGCTTCAGTGGCATATGCTTTTTTTTTTTTTTTTTAATCAGATGTTCAAGGAGGAGATCGTGGAAGAGGAAGAGAAGGCTTCTGTTCCAATGGCTGTACGGGCTAAGTATTCGTTACCTCGTTTAGTCCTCCCGACACATTCCCATTCTCTCCAATTCATAAATGCAGAACCTGAGATTTATAGCAATGAAGCAACGTGCCCCAGGTAATACAGTTAGCAAGTGGCAGAGTGGGGAATTGAGCCCAGGCCTGTCTGACTTCACCTCTCTACCCCGCTGCCTCCAATATAAGGTCAGGAGAACAAAACAATGGGAAAAAAAAAAAAAAACCCAGTTACGGTATTGGTTTTTCCAAAGGCATTTGGACAATCTCTGTGGCATGAGAGGAGTACAGTATTGAAAACTGATAACACTTAATACCTTTATTCCTAACAACTACGTTTCCTCAACTCTGAGATGCTGTCCTTTATGAGACCTTATGCTGATTTTACTACAGTGTTTGGGAGAACAAAAATTCCTACACTTAAAATGCACTTAACAATTTTATAAAGATGGACCAGAGGTCTGAAAATAGTGGGAATAAGAATCAAGGGAAGGGAAGCATTTTATCCTCCTCCAATTTCTAATCAGCAGACTACGCGGATGTCAATTTCTCTCTCGAGGTTTAGATGAAACTGAGAGACCTTCATAATCTGTCCTACTGAAGTCACAAATGGAGGTCTAATTTACCGGAGGGCACATTATTAGGACAGACTACAGGTGCCTAATTTTTTATTTTGTTTTGTTTAATATCAAATGTCAATTGGACAGAAAGTAATGCTTGACTGGTATATTATTGCTAAAGAAACAGAACAATTAACTCTATCACCGAGGTAACTTAGAACATTTGATACTCGAATTTTTCTTCACAAATCTTAAAAAACAGATGTTTCAAATAGTTACAGAAATTTGTGGTTGCCTTATCTCTGCCAGGACATGAATTGCCACTAAAAGGCCCATGTTGACTACACGTACATCTACCACAAAAGGTCATAAAAGTTTAGGTGTTATTACCTGTGGGTTTTTCTCCTTGTTACTTATATTTCTAAAATGTGCTACAAGGAGTATACTTCTGTAATAATTATTCCTGCTTGTCATTCTCAGAAAAAAAAAAAAGAGTTTACGTTTTT
Organism: Lontra canadensis; assembly: GCF_010015895.1. Lineage (NCBI taxonomy): Eukaryota > Metazoa > Chordata > Mammalia > Carnivora > Mustelidae > Lontra > Lontra canadensis. The sequence continues at coordinate 5,068,687 of NW_022631019.1, read as the reverse complement.
CTATCCATCTTTTACTACAATGACATCTCACAAATGTTGCAATCACATGACACAAAACACCCGACTGAAAAATTCAGTGGAGAAAAAAAAAATTATTTTATGGTCCCAAACCAACATCAACGGACTTAACCGCTGTTGATACTACCTGTATTAAGAGCCTACTGTTCTCAGAACACTTACTGGCAAACAGAGACCAGAATTTTTGAAGCTGGAATTATACTTGAAAATCCAGTCACCGTATTCATAGAACTAGAATACAGATGTTTGATAGACTTCCGTCGCGTGGTGCGTGCTATCTACAGGCAGCTAATGCTTACTGAGGTTTTGGCTCTCCACAGGAGTTATACCTGCGAGATTCACTCAGGGCCAAGAGAGAACCTAACCTAAGGATGTCCTGGTCATCTAAAAACAAACCTCGCTATAATTACACTTGCTTCTGAACTTCACCCCGCAGAAGACAGGCAAAGCAGCCTTCCGTGGGATGGGACAGACAGTTAACCGGGACAGAGACTACAACTTCTGTAGCTCGATGGCTCTCGCTACCGTACGGAGAGCTGCAAGGAGAACGTTTCTCAGCCTCTGGTCAGTACCGTGGAAAACGGTACTCCTAGGACTGGCTTGGAGTTGAGGTAATTAGGACAGCAAGACTTTGACCTGTGACCATTCAACAGGGATGGGAGACAACCCCAGGACTTGCCCGAGCGTTCTAGGCTGAAAAGAATCACCACCTTGGGATACGGTTGCAGTCTTAACAATAAGAAAAACAAAACAAAACAAAACACCAACCCCCAAAAAAACCACCAACCCCCAAAAAAAACAAAGAAAAAACAACAACAACAAAAAAAACAAATGTTGCATTCTAATGTACCGAAGTGATGTAGTAAGCAACAGCACTGAAAGCCAGCAAAGCCCACAGGGTTTATTCCCGTCAGACGTCCAATGAGAATTCATGAACACATGGAGTGGGTCTGCTTCCGAACTTGTAGCAAACAATGGCTCCGTGGGTAAAGCATAAGGCAAAGCGGCTTCATTCCATCTACTCAGGAACGCTCAGCCAGAGAAATGTTTCATGAGTCAGTGGATTTCAGCAGGTATATTCTTGCAATGCTGGACGTCAAAAATATACAGGGCAGCCAGATGCGGCTTTCTGATGAGTTACCTGTTGCTCTGAGAGCTGCAATAGCTCGTGGGGAATTTAGGAAAAGAGAGATCTTGCCATTTTCCAGAAATCTCATTTGGATTGCAAAACAAAAAAGACAGAGAGGCCCAATAAGAATGACACAGAGCATGTTGTCTGCAATTTAACACACACCACTGTGTTCCAAAAATATTCATTTCCTAAAAGAGGCAAGTAAGACAAAATTACTTTGGATATTTGAATTACATCCATGAAGACACATCCCACACATTCATTTCCTACTCCGCACAAGACATACCGGGCCGCTTGGGAACTACGCCTCATGTCTTATCTAACTAAGGAAGCGTGATGTCACCGTGCTTGACCTAGAGCACTGCCTACTTCTCTCCAATAACCAGGAGCCTTCCAGGCATCGTCAGAGAATCATCCCTTGGATTAAAGTATATACCACAAAGCAGAAAGTGTCAAGTGTAACCTGCAGATCTTGACAATGACCCACTGAAGAGATTTCACAGGATGGCTCTCAAGAGTCAGCACCGAAATCACTACTTACCCAGAAAACTGGCACCATCTGGCAAAGTCAAGAGTTTGGAAACCCAGTTGTCAAATGCAGAGAAAATCCCTTGCTTAAAATTTTGTGGCCAGAAAGTGTTACCTCTTCTTCCTCCAATTAAGGTTCTTTTAATTAAGTTGTGTAGCTCTGCCCACCTTTACTGAACACAGGTACTAGGCCAGCAACTCACTAAGACAAGTTACTGGAAAACCAGAGTTCCCACTGTGTAGGACAGTGTTTGCAGTGACTATTCTAGGTGGTAAAGCCCTCACAGAAGTATCATCCCAGGGAAAAAAAGGAATTTATCTAGGAATAGCTTCTCAAAGAGTCGTCTCCTCTGATCTGTGAGAACACTTCCTGTTACCCACAAAAAACTATCTTAGAGAGAAGTGGAAAGCCATTTTCTAGCTAGAAAAAGAGGGACTGCCCTGTTTAGTCTCAGGACCTGGAGGATACATCTGTCAGGTAATTCCGGTATTTGTTATTTCTTGACATACGAGGTGCTTTGGGTTTTCTGCTAGGACACTAAATAACACCCTGTTTGATATATTCGAAACCCCGCTGGAAAGGAGTGTTTTCAGCAATGTGTGCCCTCAAAGACTTCCTCAATCTCAGAAATCCTCCAGTCTCTCTTTTTTTGAAAGTAGAATTCCTAAATTAACTGAAATAATAATTAAGACCATTCATTTAAATATTTCTCTGTGCCTAACTAAAGTTTTCTCTTAAGTGGACGGCTATTGTGTCCAAGACAAAACAAATCCCTACAAGAGCTACTGAGAATTTGGAAACTGTTTTAAGTTAGTAAACTAGGGGCTAAGCCTTGATGAAAGGCTGGGCGAAAATGAGCTCATGCAGTGGACGGGATCTGGGGTTTTTTCTTAGCCTCCCCCTTTAGTATTAGTAAATACTAAAAACTGGAAGACAGTGGTATTTTCTCATTGCTGTGCTCCTGGAATTAACCTATTGTGCCTTCATTATGATGACCGACATCACCTGCCTTTCTAGACAGCCTCTGCTCCATCCCTCCAGGAGGCAGAATTCAATAGTGTCTGGCAAGCACTGTGCCACAAAATTTAATTCCTTTAGTTTTCAAGTATTATCTTTTGATGTATCAACCTTAAACGTCTTAAGTGTGGTCCACATCGTAAATGAGTAAGTGTATTAACTTCTTTGACATAAATTCCAGGAATAAGAACTCTCCTCCGAGAATGTTCTGCCTCCGGAGAGTCATTGCAACCTGAGGACTGTTGGAGGGAGCGCCCCTGTGACTTCTCTGACAGAACAGAGAGCGAGCGAGATCCTGCTGGTAATTAGAGCCACAGGGAGAGAAACAGGACCACTCCAGGGTGAACCTGAGCTTCTCAGCTCCTAGCTCGGCTCCTAGCTCGGCTCCTAGCTTCCCATGCCCGGGGAGGAGTTTTAGGAGCTCACGACAGAATGCAGCAGGTGCTGAAGGAGCTAAGGTAGAGACTGTGGTGTTGAGAAGCACCTTTGGAAAATGCGCTCTTCAAAAGGACCGTTGACATACCAGAAGCTAACAGAAGTGCATAAGCAACATTCTTACTAGATTCTTACTGGGCTCCTTGCAGCGACTGTAATAATTGCACACGCAGGACACTACAACTTCTAGTTAAATTGAGTCCTAGGGGATGCATCTGCTCTTTGGGAGGTTTTTTTGTTTGTTTGTTTTTTAAGTGGAAAGAAATATTATCTATGTACGCAGCCAGTGAGAGGGAACAGAAAGAGAAGGAAATGGAGATTTGCGTCCCCCTTCTGTCTTAGGTTTCAAACACAGACGTCTCTGAACCAGCTCTACCACATGGGACAACTGTGAACAGCAGCCCGGTGTCCAAGACGACTGACTAGTTACACTTACAGACAAGCATAGCTGCTTTATTTATATATTTTTAATACATTTTCTTTTAGTGACTCTCCATGATTTTAACCAGGTGAGACTTGGAATCTTTTATAGAGATAGAGTCTTGTTTTCAGAAGAACTTATAAAAACTCAATTCTACTATCACCAGTCAGCAAGCTACAGCCCATGGGCCAAATCCAGCCCAATGAATATCTGTGTAAATAAAGTTTTATTGGCACACCAGCCATAACCATTCACGTACGTATTATCTATGGGTGCTCACACGTTCCGATGGCAGAGCAGAACAGCTGTGACAGCAACCGTGGGGCCCAAGGTACTTACTATCTTACTAAAGCCTCTTACAGGAAAGGTAGTTGGCCTCTGACTTAAGATATAATGAATAAAATGTCAGCATCCACAGACATGTACTTGGATGAAAAATATTAGCTCCAGAAATATTAGAAGTTTTAGACTTCTTGAATTATAGTATCTTCTCTGGAATTGTACACATGACTCAACTGTGACTGTAGGGCTGGGAAGGGAGGGTGCTGAACCCGGGTGACTGGGCAGAGGTAACGCCCGTGTTCATTTTTTAAGTGGATCTTAAGTCTGTCAGACAGAAGTTGTCAAATTCATCTACATTCAGATTTGATTTTGGTGAATGGTATTCCTGGCTTTTAAATCAATTTCCTGACACTACATCCTTTACTGTAACTTCAGGCACAGTCTGACTTCTGCTCCTTGGGCCTACCTACAAATCAGCATCCTATTCTAAAATCTCAAGGACACCGACAGGGTCTACTAAATACCCCTCTGTTATCATTTCTTTAAAATACAAATTCTGTTGGAACATCCAATCTTCACTGCAACACAGATATACGGATTTAAGACACTTCACACCGCGTTGTCTTTATTCAGCGTTGCCGTTAAATTCTGGAAGTCAGGTTTGCTCGCTGTGTTCTAACGAGTGTCCTGCATTGCTTCTGGAAAAGCAGCTTCGTGCGCTGACTTACCTCAGGGCACCAGGGAAAGGGAGATTTAGAAATGAAACTATAGGAACAGGGTAACCGGGAAATAGTAACTCTAAATAAGAAATGGATTCATTTAAAAAAAAAAAAAACATAAAAAAAAGGAAAAAAAAAGCAGCATCACCTGGTGAGCTTTCTTGCTTTAGAAATTTGGATGTGGCAGTAGTTGAGTGAATTTCACTGTGGCCAATTATGTGAATCACAAAGAACCACCTGCTGGATGTTTTCTTTTGGTGCAGCCTTGTTTCAACACCGACTTCTAAGCATGCCCTGCGGGGTTTCAGGAGGGCCTCCCTTTCTCTCACTCATGCATTTGTTCATCTGCTGTATGTGACTATCGCCATGTTGTATAATGTAGCAGTGTTAGTAATTAGGGTTAGTTTTCATTTTATCTTATTTCATTCAAAATGGATGTGAAACTTACTGGCATACCTAGGCTGCAGCCCCATGCAAGCAAGCAAAAAGCAAAATATTGAAAATGGAAGATAAAGGTAAACACTGGCTAGCAGGCAGCTAAACTCACCCTTTTGTACAGCCTATGGTCCACCAGGGGGCTTTAGACAGTAAAACAATACCAAAGAGCTATTAGCATGTGAGGGTCACAACAGAAACCTTATACATAGCTTTATTTCAACAACAACAGAAAAAGAGTATAAAGTGCTTCCTTTTTTGGAAAGAACGGAGAGTGGTGATGGGGTATGTGAAATGAGCAGGTAGGATTCACCGATTTACCGTGAAGTCTAAAACTGTGGGGGTTGTATGACTTAGCAAATTCCTTAAGAAATGGGACACCTCTTATTGATTCCTGAAGCCATTATCTACCTACCTTTCCTGAGAAGGTGTATATGAGGTTTTCTATTTTCATGCTTCTCAGGGCCAGGACACATGACAGTTTCTCTTAAAATAATATTCAGTACCCCAGAATGGAGCCAGGGCTACATTCATTGTAGGGAAAAGAGGAGCTCAGACTTTAGGTTCTATTGATCTTGAGGATCCAGGGATGGGAAGAGACTTATGGATCTGCCACAGTGGGCATAGAGAGGTCAATAAAATTTGCCTGCACACTCCTCCTAACCTCTGAACTGTTCCAGGGCAAGTAAGGAAAAGAGCCAGTCGGGGGTCTTTATTTCATTCCAAACAATGAACAGGAATTCAGAGTTCATAATCTGATGTCCTCCTCATAACAAGCCTTCTTGCCACCCTCAAGAGCTTGCTACTCGTTCAAATATGAACCTGAGAAAGGTAATCACGAGCTTCTTCTCCACTGGTTTACAGAAAGAGAACTTTGAAAACAAGAGTGGCCCAGTCTCTTGGCCAAGACTCCTTGGCCCAGTGTACTGTGGATGGGGGGCGCAGGGGGCAGCCTTTTATGCACGTATGTTTTGTTTAAGTAGCTAACCCGCTCACTTCACCCAGTGTAAACACAAGGCACAGCTTTGGATGAGAAAGAGAAGAAAAGGAGCGTGGGACTTTATGTCCGTTTGCTCATAACGGCCAAGGCTGCACTACCTACACATGTTTGCAGAGCCTGGGGAGAAGACCGGCAGAAACAACAAGGAAAATGCGACCTGTGGACATTCAGGTTTGTTCAGAGTGGCCTAAAAAAGAGCAACGTACAGCTAATTTTCTTGAAGATAAAATCAGCCGGGAAAGCACTACACGCAGTCTCAGCAGGGCTGGGTCGAGCCTTCCTGTGTTTTTCATTTTGCAGGTCGGAGAGGAACAAGGAAGGAGGGAGTGGGAGCACACGTGAGAGCCTCCAGAGAAGGGTCTAGGGCAGTCCCAGAGTTTTCACCGAATGGAGAGAATCAACTTCCTTATTTGGTTGCAAGACTGTCCTGCTGGCAGAGGTGGGACAGAGTGGGAGCGAAGAGAGATGGGCCCTTGGGAAGGCTAGAACTGATGTGATTATGTCACAAGTGCCTCATATTTTCACTGGATTTCCTAACAAGACTTCCTAGCTCAGTGTCGGTCCTGAAACCTCGCTGGCCGGCTAATTACAGGGAATGACCTGTCGCTGCGTGGTAGAGAGCAGGTGGGCTGCTGAGGCCCAGGGAGTGACATTAGCTTCTTCCAAACAGCATTCTAGTTAGAGAATATCAGATATATCCTAAAGAATGTTCTTTTTGTTTGTATCACTGTTCATGTGTGGCTCTGTGCCCCTTTTCTTAACATCATAGAAAAGAATTCTTTTGCTAACAGAAGTCAAAGTACAAATGGCCAGCCAACGCCTATTAAGTCTCAAAGCCCAAAGAGTTAACAAGTTAGCAAGCAGACGGGTTTAGGAGCGAGAAAAACTGAAGTAAAAGGGAACGTCTGTTGGACCTGAATTGAATCTGGACCCTTGGGCTCGGGCTCTAGGTACAGTGAAACAGGAAGAGGAAAGGAGACATCAAAGAGCTCGCTCCAGAGCTGGGCTCTGGGAACCGCACAGGGAAGCAACGACTCCGCACAGGGTCATGAAACAGCTCGGAAGGCCGCGGGGACGGATGTCAGACCCGAGTGCTAACCTACTCAGGAAAACCAAACGATCTCACCAGCTCCCCCCAAATCTAAGGGAAGAGCCTAGTGTTCACAAAGGAAGCTCGAATTTGAGGAAACAAAGAGAAACCCTTTCAGCTGGCTCCGTGGGACGCTGCCCCGTCTCCAGCGAAGGCCCCGGCCGGAAGCCGGTCTCCTCCTAACTGCAAATGCACGCGCGTCCGCGCAGACGGCTGCCCCTTCCCGCCGCGTCCAGCAGAGGGCACCCGCGCTCAGCAGGAGCCTGGCTGGGGTGCGCTTTTCTAATGCTTCCAGAAGGGAGCTGTGCTCCGGGGCTCCCGGGGAGGACTCAGGGCTGGGAGTGAGGAGCTGCTGCGTGTGGCATACGAATAAGGGGCTGAAGAGAAACGGGAATTAGAAGCTCGTCCCACTCAGCTGTCCTCACCCCCGGACTAAGAAAGTCACTGGCGGGAGTCTCCGCTACTTGCCACGCGGTCTGAGCCAGGCCCCCGTTCCTGAAGCAGCAACTCGGGCCCTAGTTAGGTCTGCTCTCCTACTGCGACTGGGACCTTCCCCCTGAGGAATGTCGGGGCCGCGCTGCGGCCGGTCATGCATGGTCGGGAGGGTTAGGGCTGGGCTCTGGCTCTCGATGAGCAAACTGTCTAGATGACGAGTAGGGTTACCTGTGGCGGCAGCGGCGGAGGAACCTCATTATTTTTCGAGCAGCTTGGTCCTGCTTTTTGGTTAGCAAACTGCTCCTGAAAAAGCCGGAACATGACTGTCAGGACGAGGTCCCGTGAAGCTTGACGCGCACACGCCAAACACAGGTGAGCAGAGACAGAGGCTCCTAATCAAACTGTTCACGGAGCAAACCCGACAGCATGGGCAGAGAAGGAAGGAGGGGGTGGGGCCCCCGCCCATGGCCGTGATGGGTACAGGGCCCACGTGCGACATACGGGGACCCCCAGCTGTCCTTTCCCAGCCCTTCCTGAGCTTGTTTGGCGGAAGAAGGCTTTCCAGCCTTAGACAGGCCTTCTCGGGGTCGAAGCTGACTTGCCCGAGTCTGATACTCTGCTGAACGTCTATGAGCGTGTCTCACTGCGTTCCGAGTCCCTGTCACGCTCTCAGATGGCCCAGCCGGCTCTAACTATCCTTCCGAGGGCTCGCGTACAATGACGCTACAATTCCGACTCCCCAGTGGAGCACCCGCTCTGAGCAGGAACTTGGGTCCCGCCAGATTCCCACCCCAGCTGAACTCGGTGGGAACACCAAAATGACCCAGGGTTGGGGGGTGCGGATTAGAGAGAAGGAACGAGAAGGAGCTGGGCACCGAGGGACCGACAGCACGGGCATCACCACAGGCAGGCACAGCACCTAGTCCCACTACAGGCGAGTCACCCCCGACGTTGGTACAGGGCCATTCTCCCCACGATGCCAAGGCTCTCTTGCCTAGACAGCTTCCCCCCAGCGAGAGGTCAACCCACCTGAGTTTCTGTTGCACGATGACGGCTGTTCTGCGAGCCTGCCGTCTCTTGCCACATTTCTTATAACTCCGGTAATACTTCTGGATCAGCACAGCAGCACGCCGGCTCTGCTGGAATTTTTTTTGTTCGTAGTAACTTCGGAATTTACTCTGGATTAGGATGGCAGCCTGTGTCATCTTTTTATAAAGTGCATACTGCAGGGAAACAAGAACGAGCACAACAGTAACAACAGGAGCCACACAAGTCTGTGTTCTCTGAGCGTGCCAGGGAAGGGGGGAGAGAAACATCTTTTTCTTTTTTCATTTTTTCCCCCCCTTGATCATCATAGTCTCTGTTTTGGGCTCACTCATCAAAGAGGAAAACTAGGCACACTGTCACCTACCTTCCCCAAATGCAAAATGTTAGTCTAAGGGTTGCCTCCAGACCGTGTACTGCTTTTAATGTGCTTTTCCCCCAAAATATCAAACATTTTTCCCTTCTTGAAAAAAAATTTTTTTAAACAGCAATACGCGTAGACATTCAGGAATAGTAAAAACGTATTTAGAAAGTACAACTTAAATGTTCAAGATTAATATTTACTCTCCAATTTTGAAGCATTTTAAAATAACCTTCCTTATGCGCCCCAATCGTCACCACACACACGCCCACTCAGAGCAGTCGGCAGCCGCTTCCTAACTACGGTTCCGTAGGACACGTTTCCGAGTTGCAAGGTCCCAAATACAAGGCTTATCATGAAACGCTGACACCTTTGAGACATTTAACCTGCAGAAAGATGAGCGCTCATCAGACTGACACGGGGTGAAGCCATGAAAGCGGGCCAAGTGTCGCAGGCCTGGGGCCAGCTCGGGACCTGGCGCCAGCAGCTTTCTGGCTGGCCTGCGGCAGCACTGCTCAAGGGAGGGAGGACGGCGCGGGAGAAGGAGTTCTCTTCCACTTCCGTCTCTAGGCACTAACGAACACAGAGCCCTCCACATTTAAAGAAATGCCATGTCCGAACTACTACTGAAATGGAATAGGACTCCAGGGACAAGAAGTCACAAGGAAGCACCTGGCTTGCAAGAAGGCAACTTACCATCCCGGGGAAAACTATTCCTGAGAAAACGCCTGTGCCTAAGTGCATCTCTGCCTGGGGAAGCTGGAGTGAGGAGAGGGAGCGGACTCCCCGGAATGTTCAAGACACAAGACCCTCGCACAAGAATCCTCTTTAGTCTCGTCTGACCTGCTTTCCATTTTTACTTGCCCCCAAATCTTTGAAGACAGTGCAGTCTCCTACAGGGCTCCTGTGGTTCTCCTCCCCTTGGCCGGTGCATACCACACGCTCAGAAATTGCACACTCAGAAATTACCGGGCCAGGCCCAGCAGGAGGGAGGGAGCTGCACTAAGTAGCTGGCTGGGCTCAAGGGAATTGGCTTGGACGGATTCTTTAGACTGACATGGCCAAGAAAATGTCTGGTGACTGTTAATGCCAAAACCCACTCCAACAGAGTAACCGTGTGGGCCCCAGAGATGCACTGTGGTTAGGCACCCGGCGAGGGGAGGACGCCTGCTTCCTGACCCTGCCGTCTTAATGGCCCCTTCTCATAGCTGGTGATGGGTGTGAAGTTTGTGACTCTGGTGGAATGGTTTGTGAGGGGACTTGGGTGTCATTACCTTCAAGGCTATCCATGTCAGCTTGGGGAGAAACAGAAAATACAAGATTAATGTTAGATTGCTGAATAGAAGGAAATTAAAAACCAGAACCAATAAAACTCCCAACTGGAAAAAAAAAACCAAAAACCAAAAGGCAATCTGGCTACATTAATGCCTTCCATCTTCCAAAATACTTGTCTTATACTTGTCAGTATTTCAAAAAATCATGCCTTCTGTTTTCCTGGTTGGAGACAACACTTCTTTGGGACGGGATTTTCAAAACCAAAACCAAAACCAAGACTCGTGCTTTGGAATAAACACCTGTTGTGACCACAGACTGGGAGCCTCGTGTGTCTCACTTGTGCTAACGGGAGGACGGAGCTAGGTACCGTGGTGCCAGCGTTTACACAATAAACCTTCATTTTCTGGGATCATGAACTCAATGGGTTAGAAGTCGAAGACTCCTCCCAGCCCACCCCCTTTCATTAGCAGGGCTTCAGCAGAGAGAAACTCAAGAACATGGCAACCGTGTGAGAAATCAAAGCGAGCCCTGCCTCGTAACAGGAGAACACAATACCACGCTTCCACAGGACCGCTACCCGTCTCAGCATGTTATTCCTTTAAGTAAAAAAGTTTAAAACCTACTTAGAGCACCATCTGCTAAAAGGTTCCAGAATCTACTAAAAGGCCTGAACTTTATCATACGGGCCGGTCAAAACTCAAGTAGACAAGTTTTCACATTTTCTAACCACCCAGGTGGTTTGGAAAATCTAATCTTGACTTCATTTCCGAGCCTCAGCTCTTCATGGTAAAGGGGACATAAACTCGTTTATTGCCAGTAATTGTAAGGAGCAGATGTGATGAGATGATGTGGCTGTAAGGTACAGTCCCTCCTCGGGGCCCCGTGTACTTTAGTTCCCTTTCCCGCGTGGTGGCAGATAGGTAGCCTCACAGGGTGTTCTGGAAACTGTCATACTGCGTGGAAGAACACTTAGTGTCCTTCCTGCATCTCTTAACTAAGGAATGCAAAGGCCGTATAAGATGTTCTGGGTTTCTTAAGATTTCCAGAGAGTTTTCCAAGTCTTCATTTGAAAACGGATGGGAAGAAGCTGAAAGGAGAATGGCTCGAGAATGGATCATTTCTATGGCTCAAGGTCACAGATGACCGCCATGATTTCTCTTCTCTGATCACCGCATCGGGCTCCCGGAAGTCCTCCAATTACTCCAGGTACAATGACTGGAACACAGAGCCTCATTTCAGACACAAGTAACTTTCTCTGTGTCAGACCAGCATCTCTGGTGGTCATGCTACCAAAAGGCCAACAGTCTGAACAGAAATTATTTTGTGACATCACTTTAACAGCAGATGGGATTTGGGTTCATTTTTGGCCCCCACTCTGGAACATTTCCTTCTGGTGTTTGGTTAATGCAATCCAAAGCCTGTCTTTGAATCAGGTATTGGACGTAGCACTCTCTGGCCACACCACACGCTAGAGTCCTGTTGCTGTTTGGACAAAGCGTACCTCCCATTGTGGCCCAAAGCTGTGGTTTACCTGTTTGTATTTTCTGTAACAACGCTGAATGACAGCGGCGGCTACTTCTTGCTGTTCCCGCAAGGGTCGGCCCTGAAGGGTAAAGTGAAAGAAAAATCCAATTCAGTGTAAGAATTAATGATTTGGTATAAGAAATGTCAACTTTCTTCAGACTTGAGTAGAATTACTACTCATCTATATAACCTTCTCTGAGGTCCCCACGTTTGCAAAAATACAGTAGTAATTAATTACAAGTAGAAATTAGGAAAAACGAACTTACAGAATAAATCGGATTCTTCCTTCTAAATAGAACTATGATATTTGGATGTTAGGAGATCTAAAAATGTTCATTTTGCAAGTATTTAACAAATCACATTTTGTGTTACTTGCCCTTATATGCTGCGAGATTTCCATCATCTCTCCTAACAACCCCAACTACTCTGACTTTGGGATTTGATGAGTACTGGCTTTTAACACCTTCTTGGGGTGGTCAAAGACTCCTCTGAGAACCTGTGGAAGGCCACAGACCCTCTCCCACCACAGATGCACACACAAGCTTTAGCACAAGATTTCAGGAGTTCATGGGCTGCCTACAGTCAGTCCCAGTCCCTTAAGAACCCCTGCTTTAGGTTATTCATTCCTTGTGGCAGAGGTACCAACTCCCTCTATACTAACTAAATACTAAATATCTGTCATCATTACCAAGAATAAGTTGACATGGTGTTAACTACACTCTACTGGTTAATTTCCCTAAAGCTTCTGAAAATTATTACTAAAATTTTATGTGGCAGGATAATTCCAAATAACAATTCTACAGACTCAGAAAAAAAAAAAGTGAGGGGCATAAGTTCTAGTTAGGATGATCCTGACTTCCATCTGTGGTCCCCCATCTTACCAATGTTGTGTCAGGACTCTGTTCTACTTTACCTTGTATTTCCGGAAAGCGGTCTGGACAAGCCTGGCGGCTTCATAGAGCTCTCTCTGCTCGTGATCAGAAAGAGTCAGCTGAGCAAATTCGTTCTCCACCTTCTCACTGGTAGACGCACTCAGGAATTCTGACCAGTCTGCTGCTGAGGGAAGGCTGGGTTTCTCAAAAGCTATTTCACTGACTGGGGAGCCAACAGGGCTCAAGCTGGTATTAGAAGAAGGGGTGAGAGGCTCGTTATATGCACTTCTGAAACAAGAGGAGATACAAGGGAGAGAGACCGGTTATTGATCAGCACAATCCCCATCACATACTGCTGAGTAAGGAGACAAGGGCCACTGCGCACTATTACGAACGTGCCTTCGTTCAGTCCTGTCAGCTGCTAAACATATTCCATACTTTAACTGTCCTTCAGGTCGCGAGTTCCTCCTAAGTGCCTATCACGAGTTTAGCGCTATGCTAAATACTAAAGCCACCGAAGATGCCGTCCGGCCCTCAGGAAGCTTCAGATGAATTGGGTGGGGGGGGGCATCATGGGACATGACCTCACAAGTGCTACAAGGAGAGAAAAGTCATGGAAGAGGCGAGGACGTGAGCAGGGATCTAAAAGTGGTGAAGGAACTTGCCCCAGCGTTTCCTTCCTTCCTTCATGAGGTCTCCTATTACATAGCATTCATCAGCTCTAATTAGCCTCCCACACCTCCCGCTGAGCCCGGGCATTTGCGCCACTCAGTGGCCCACGGACTTCCGCTGACCTGATCTGGGTAGCGCTTGGCAGACGGTCGACATCGGCTAGGTAACTGGCCAGCCAGCTCATGGTACTGCTGATGGTGGCAGTGTCTGGTCTTTCCAATGCCGAGGGCTCCGTGGGCACAAAACTCTCCTGTTTAATTCGGTCAGGTGTGGCTTCAATGATGTGCTCTGCCAAGGTCATCATGTTCACCTGGAATCCAGAGTTCACAGAACACTCAGGTTAAGAGGAAGCCTTAGGAGTTAGCCAGCCCCTCCCCCCACCCCACCTACCCTGGGGAAGAAAAACGAAGGGAGGGCGGCCTTCCACCTCAATCCAGTGCAGCCCAGTATCACTGTAAGGTTTTATACAATTCAGCCAAATACACTGAGACCTGATTCTCTCCTAATTGTGGTCCGGCCAAATACCTTTATACACAAGTCTTAGAGAACTTCTGCCTTGTGCCTACTCTCTGCTCTCAGCTCGGATCAGCCATTTAATGATACTGTGACTGCGCAGTATTTCAGCAAGTTGTCACGTTACCATGGTGACGCTACAGGGTACCTAAAGGAGGGCCACTGTCCCCGCCACCTTGGCCTTGCCTAGAGACCCCCGGTCCTGTAGAGGGCAGCAATGAGCCCAACGGAGAGGCCGGCTCCCAGATGGTGCCAACCAGTCAGATAATCCTCTGCTGGACCCCCCACCCTCCTGCGCACAGAGGGGAGGATACGTGACCCGCTTCTGGACAAAGAGACTCTACAGACATCTGCTACGGGGTCTGGGGAGAAGCTTTTTAAAAAATTTGTTTTAAAAGATTTTATTTATTTGTCAGAGAGAGCGAGAACAAACAAGCCAGGGGAGCGGCGGGGAGTCTGATGCGGGGCTGGATCCCCGGAGCCTGAGATCATGACCTGAGCCGAGGGTGGACTCCCAACCCACTGAGCCACCAGGCATCCCTGGACAGCTTTGGCTTTGCTGCCGAACAGTATCGATGCCCTTGGCTCGTCCCCTCTTCTTCCTGCCTTGGCTCCCAACAAGCGCCAGCCCCCGCACTGCGACCGCACAGCAACAAGAATCAAGAGGAGTTGTCGCCAGAAAGAACTAAAAGCTCAGGGAAAAGTCTGGGCCCTGTTGGCATCACTGAGCCAATGAACCGCTGCACCTGCTGTCATGGGAGAAAAATGAATCGTTTGTTACTAACGCACGGCAGTGAGGCCGCTCACACCTGCAGCCCCAAACACATGCCCAGCAGAGAAGCGGACTCAGAGCTGCTCGGCACCGCCGCGGACTTCAGCAGACTTGGAGATATGGCCTCGGTTTTCTAAAGATTCCTTGCATGTCTCTCTTGACAAGAGAAATGGAAATAACAGCCGTTTAAGTTTCTAAGTGAAAGTCTCCTGAAAGGATCCATACAAAGATGACAAAATGCTTATCTTACAATGTGCATGAACCTCCAAAACCCTACGCTAAGTGCAAGGAGCCAGACACAGAAGCCTGCAAATTTTAGGATGCCATTGATATGAAATTTCCAGAAAAAGCAGAACTCTGGGGATAGAAATCAGATTGGCAGCTGCCTAGGGCTGGGGCGGGAGCAGAGACGACTACAAATGAGGGTGGGAAACTTTGGGGGGCTGATGGCAGAGCTCTAAGGGGTACACTAACATTACACGGAGCACTTGCAGGGGGTGAGCCTTATGGGACGTGAGGTATACCGCAGGAAGCTGCTAAACACTTATCCTGGGTAATTTTCTATATTTTCAACAAACAAGAATGGTTCTTGTAATAGGAATAAAAATGAAAAAAATGTTGCAGCCTTTCTTTTCCCTCCATATAAGTGTCTTGCTTTGTGACTCAAGCAGCAGGAAGTCCTAGCCTGATACCTTTTCCATGAAAGTATCCAAATGTTTAATTAAAAGCAAAGTGGTATTTCTGGAGACTGAAGACTATGACTCTACAGTTGCCCCCCCCCAAGTCCTCCATTTTTACAACATGTGTCAGTGTGAGAACACTTCAGGATCACGACACGTGCCACACGCTGGGCTACCACACACACGCTTTTTACTGTGCCGGCTGCAAAAGGCAAGGAAATTTAAATGACTTTAAACAAAATAATAACATTCTAAGCAGTAGGACCTGAAAAGTCACATCATCTGCTTCTAAATTTCTCGTGCTGTGGTGAGAGAAGACAGTCTATAAATGTGCAGCTTTAGGTTTTTGTTTAAATTCTTGTTGTGTTCTAACATATGAGCAATTTTCACGGATCTATCTAGGACACAGAAAAAGAATCATCTGTATACTTACTATGTGTATGAATCACATCCACCTGCATAATTACATACAAGCATATCCTGCATTAAATCCATCACAGATATTAAATATGTCTATGAAAGCCAGCTTTCTAATAGCCTTGTTCCAGGTTCTCATCTCCTTTCCATACCTCCTCGCTCAGACAGATGCTGAGGTAAATGTCTCACACTACGACTGAGTGTGATTCCACACTGCTTTGTACTCACTGGCTTTTGCTGTGGTATTCAGAGGCTGTGTTAGTTACACAACTGCGGATGGGTTGCATCTTCTCAACAAATGCTACGTCCATACTATTTGCCTTGAATTGTACTTGGAATCTTTTTTCTTTTTATACTGACTTGTCTGTTCTATCTTTGCCCATGGCTTCCTTTTCACTCTTTCTGTGTCATCTCATTTTAGTTCTGTTTTTTATAAGCAGCATAGAGTATGTTTTGCCTTCTTCTTTTTCTTCTTCTTCTTTTTTTTTTACCCAATCTGAGAATCTTTTAATAGAATTGCCAGATAGCAAAGTGGGAATGAATCATGCTTGAAAATATTCCTATAATATTACGTTTTCTGCTTATTATTCCTATTGCTTCATTTTTACTTTTTTCCATTCCTAAACTTTCCCCAAATGGGCCCCAATTCCCTTTACCCCTTCAGTGACTTAGAAATTCTATAGCCTGTTTTTATGCGATCTATTAATCTGACATACGAAGCAAGCCTATTTCAGGCTACACTTATCTATCAATAACATAAGTGGAACAAAATTTACAATCTTCCCCAAGTAAGAGAGCTGCTTTCATACCCTTCACCTTCTTCATTTCCCTACCTCCCTAGTTTTATTGAAATAATATTAGTTCTAAAATAGGATTCCTCCTCTGTTTCAAGCATCCCTTCTTCACAAGTGCTGTGTGTACAGTCACACTGTCACTAAGTCCTCAGATGTATCAGTTTTGCTGGTTTACTGTGCACTGCTCCGTGAACTCTGGCTTGAAGTACTTCATTATTTCCTTAATTCCTTGATTATTTTTCGTTGTCTTTTTTTTTTTTTTAATTTGGTGAATACTTCTTGAGACTATTGCTTTTTCATAGGTAGATGCTCTTAAGGTAGCAAAATGTTACTCTCTCTGGAGGCTCAGTGAAAATGTAAAGTAGAACTTTTCAGGTTATTTTGTATTTCCTGCATCAATCCCATTTTAGCCAAGGCCAGCTGCTACCAAGCTCTGCTATCCAATGGTTATTTAAACTTAAATTAATCGAACTTACATAAAATCAGAAATCCAGTTCCTGAGTCACACTGGCTACCTTTTTGGCTTTGGAGACCACCAGTGGCTACCATAATGGGCAGTACAGACAGAGAACATTTCCTTTGCTGCAGAGAGCTCCAGTGAACGGCAAGGATTTTCAGAGTCTGGTACTTATTATTTTGTTTACATTTATAAATATTGTCCTAGATTGCTTAGTATTGACATGCGGTATGGCCAAATCCAGCCGGCTACCTGTCTGCATAAAGAAAGATTTACTGACACATCGCAACACTCGCTCATTCGTTATTATCTAAGGCTGCCTTTGTGCTAGAAAGGCAGATTCAATCATCATGACAGTCTATATGGCCCACGAAGCCTAAAATATTTACTATTTGGCCCTTTCCAGAAACATGTTGCTAATCTCCTAACAAGTTCTTCGATTTCCCTGGCAGGCCTCCCCCAACCTGCAGTGATGGGCAGGTACGTAGTGAGGCCCTCACCCCACCTTCTTCCCTCTGTGCCAACAGCAGAGGCAGCAGGAAGGGGATCCTGGGACGAAGAGGAGCAGCTCCGCAATCGGCCTTCTCCCTGTGAACGCCGGCCAGGACAGGGGCTCTCCAGGCCCCTCCTTCCGGTGGCATTTCTCTAGACCTGTACCCTACTGAATTTCTCATGGGACATTTTCCCCTGCCACATTTGTTTGGGCTGTAGAGGGACGAGGACAGAGAGCGAGTCAAACTCATCCTCTTTGGCTGCTCTCTGGTCCTCCCCTGTGTAGTATATTTTATTTAATGGAATTTGTCAGCTTAATAGCTTAACCTCCAGTTTACTGCAGTCTATCCTCTCATAGTCTATTGCAAATTTAATGTCCCAACAGGATTCTGGAGCTCCTAGGTGTATGAGAAGGACAATTATCTGCTTCAGGGATATTTCCCTGCACCTCAAGAGCCCCATGCCACATATGCCTTAACGGTGGCCAGATGACAGCTGTGCTCATCGGATCACTTAGGTCATTCAAATTCTAGCCACAGGCCTCCTGTTCTAGCAGTGACTGGGCAGTGACTCTGTTAAACTCTCCGTTTCCCCGGACGTGGGAGGGAAGCAGGAGACCACCGGAGGGCCCCGAGTGAGCTCCAAGGAGCTGGTGTGAAGAGGGAAGTCTTTGCTGAGCCCCAGGTCACTGGTGTTCAGGCCCCATTCAAACAACATTTGAGTCGCTGAATGAAAACGTGGCCCACAAAGAAGATACTCCAACATTCTTCCGTGTAAGACCGCACCTCTAACCCTCTGCTGGTGAGCAAATCGCGCGGCCCGGGAAACGGGCTGTAAGGACGGAGGGAGCAAGGACGGACGGCCCGGTCTCTACGGGCTTACCTTGTCTGCGCTTACCTGTATCTCGTCCATGGGCTGTGAGCATTCCGCGCGCTCTGCGCTATCACGGTAGGGCCCCATCTCTGAATCCACCACCTCTCTGTTAGCCATCATCAGGACACTCGTGGGTCCCCGAGGACGCACCTGTGAAGGTGCTGCATCCTCTCCTACACTGGTCCCCTTCGGATTTCCAGTCACCTGTACTGTAGACACACCAATGTAAAGACCTTTGGAATTCCACTTTACTACAGGCTGAGATCCAGAGGCTTGGAATCCTGCAGTCTCTGGAGTGGGAGGGGAGGTTTCCCGGATGCAGTCCCTCACTCCTTCACTGGGGCTGATTGTCTCGGGGACACACTGCTTAGAACTAGGGCTCTGCTTCCTGATATTTGGCTGTTCCAGACTCAGTGCAGTGGACAGCAGCTTCTCCTGCCTTGCCTGGAAGTACTCAGGGTTCAATTTATGCTTTTTGGGAGCTGGATAATCTTTGTGGCTCTCACTGCTGTAGTAATTAGAGGGTTCAGAACGAGGTCTTCTCAGCTCTGAAAAGTACAGTAGAAAGGATAGTCAGGACAGGCGATAAAATTAGGAATCTTAAAGAATTAACACTTTCTCTATGCCTGAGAGACACAAAGTGCAAAGCCGGAACTCAAGACATGTCCCTAACACTTAAATATTCCCCCAGAAGAATATACTAGATTCAAATAGTCCTCCTCTAAAATTTGTATTTCTTTCTTGAACGGACACAGATTTTTTTTTTTTTTTTTTTTTTGCTACTTTCTGCATTTATTTTTGGGAAGGGAAGGGGGAGCAGTAGGCACTCTTAGAGCTAAAAGAAAAACTGAAAACAGAAAAAACAAAAACAGAAAACCAAAAACCAAACCCTTAAATGTACGTGAATATCCTACAGATTTTCTGAGGGTAGCTGCATGAAAGCGAAGGGGAAATCTGTCAAGGTCTGAGACGTAATAATTTTGAATGTTTACCTGGATTGGTACTTGCAATAACGGTGACTCCTTTGGGTATTTCCGGAGAGCTGATGGCTTCGCTGTGCCACTGGGTCATCCAGCTCTCCGTGCTGGGCTCCTCGCTTGGAGGACAGTGCATTCGGGGGTTCTGCCCCAGCTGTGCCTGTTCATCTCTCTGCAGGTGCTCCAGACACTCGGCTAATTTCACATGACCCCTTGACCTGGCAATCCCCAAAGGCAGCCTTCCTAGAGAGTCAGGGATAGAGATGGCCCGACGGTCCCACTTGTACAGAACGACGGCAGCTTCTAAGTGCCCTAGAGCACATGCCCACATCTAAAAAAAGAGCGAAGCAGAAAGCAAGTTTTCTCAGTACAAGTTAAAAAACATATTCTGTTTTCGCTATCGCTACCAAGTGACAAACCGGTCCTTGCTGGCAATCTCAGCTGGGCCGTAAAATTGTCACCATATCCCTAGGCTGGTTAAAAAGAGTTCAGGAACAAATGAACCTATTCCTTACCAGAGGGGTACAGGAGAAGTGGTCCACATTCAAGGGGTCAACTTCCAGTTCCAAATCAATGCTATCTGCATGCTTTGTGCTGTAAAGGATAGCGCCAGAAATTACTGCACAATTAATCATGTTCAAGAAAGACACCAGAACCTTATAAAACCCACAAAGATGAAACCATAGTGGGCACTTAGCATCCCTGATGTGAGGAAACAGAGCCCCTAATTTCACAGCATGGTTTGGACCAGCAGTCTGGAGGAAACAGAAGTGCAAGCTCGAGTTAATACCGCGGGCCCACATTCCTTGGGCGGAGCTTCCTAAAATTCCCTGGGGAACTGTCCCCAGAGAAAGCCCTCTGCTCCGGGGCCATGGTCATGCTCGCTGACTGGCAGGGAAAACACTAAGGAGGACGCAGCAAGGGGACGGGCAGGGACTGGCAGGGACGAGCCCCAGCTGCACACGGCCCAGCCCTACCGCCATTTGATGAGGGTCTGGATGAGGGTGGCGTAGCCCTGCGCGGCAGCCAGGTGCAAGAGGGTCATCCCACGGAAGGTCTTCGAATGGATCAAGTGCTTGGACTTGGCCCAGCAGGCTCGGCTCATCATCTTCTCACACACGACCACCACACGGTTCTCGAAGCAGCTCCCCAGTGTCCCGGGCCCAGAAGCGCACTAGGAGGAGGAAGTTCGCGTTAACGACTAAAGGGCCTCTCCTGGCCACATCAGCCTCTTCATGTAGGAGAAACAAATGCTTTACGACCAGCCGCCCACACTGGGAAGCAGCAAAGGGCACATAAAGAGGCACCGTGGAACGGAGACTAGCATGTGCTCGGTTCAGCTCAGTAGCACATGGCCACGCTCATGGCATAGGGTAATTTTCCATCACTCTGAGAACACCAGAGTCTGTCTACCACAGCTGACACTCTGATCATGAACATCATGTTGCTCCATCTCGGGGAAAGTGTATCTGACAGAAAAAAAAAAGAAAAGGTGCCACCAGCCTCCAGTTGAAGTTCATGATGTAGACCGTGGACTAGTAGGAAAGCAAGGCAGGGTAGCCGTCCCGGTTCTTGCCTCTGGGGATACACCTGGACCTCTGCCTCCCTGGCTCCTCCTTAAGGAGAACTAAGTCACTCAGAAGGGGATTTTTTTCCCCCAAAGAAACATTTTTAAAAATCCATTAATGATCCCACCCTTTGGGGAAAGCATTAGAGATCCTGAAATTTAAGGGTTATTAATAACAATAGAGGCACACAGGAAAGAGAAATTCATGAATTTCAACTGTGGCTTTCTTCTCTTGATTCAGTTGTAAAGCAAGAAAAATAAAATCAAACTCAGTCCCCTCAACAGTTTGTCTGAGTCTCTGTGATGGCAGCTCTCTGCTGAACCTTCCCCCCCATAAAGATGATACTTCCAGCCTGATTCTCACCTCTGGATTTATTTTAAAAGTGTCCCCCCTCAACCCCAGTAAGAAAGCCTACAAAATTCAATTACTACAGAAATATTGTTGCTTCTCATTGTTTTGTTGTTGTTGTTGTTGTTTTACTTTTAGGTTGGGGGGGAAACGCCTACAAAAATGAAAAGGCAGATAATAGATATACTGTCATCCTCGCTTGGGCTGTCAAAATATCTTAAAAGAGCTCAGGTGGGTGAGCCTGACCCGCAGTACAATGATCTTGCCTCAAAAGGCCCAGGCAGAGCCACCCCACACATACCAGACACCTTTATAAGCACAGGGAAGTTACGGGTCAGTGAGCAAGGAGGAAATTTTTTTTTCTTTTGCATTAACAAAAACAGCCGCATCTTTATCATGAAAGGTGGACACAGGTATGTTATTGAAGCCAACCTAGACTGACGGAAGGGTCTTTCAGAGCAGTTAATATGGGCGCAGGTCTACTAGGCCATTTACTGAAGGGTAAGTTGCTAAGAAGACATTACCACGCAACCGTCGTTGGTGAAAGGAAAAGGTTTTCATGGGAAGCTCTTATCTGAGTCACGAGATATGCCAAAGAATGATTATTTCTTTCTTAAAATTTAGGAGTACAGGTGAAAAAGAAGCCTACAGTAGCCTTGATGATACTTTACTGTGTGCCAAGTCCTTCCTTTTCATTTCTGAAGGGGGGCGAGAGAGAAGAAAACTCAAGGAAAAAGTGATTAGTTTCTTGGGTGTGGCCTATTAGATTAAAATTAGAATTAAATTTTAAATCTAAATTTAAAATTTAGAGGAAAACATTATTCATCTTGAAGAAAAAAAGGATGGTGATCTGAAGTTTGCAGGGAATAACTCAGTAGTAGAGATAGGAACACTCTCTATTCCCTTAAATTTGTCTCCAGGGTCTCCTGAAAAATAATTTCTGCCCAGAAATTTCTCAAATGAATGAGATCCTAAAATGAAGATCCTAAATGCAGTTTATTTTCTCAAAATGAAGATCCTCAATGAAATTTCTATAAGCCTTCTTAAGGCTTCTAAGACTAATGAGGCTCTAAAAAAATATCTAGTAATTTCCCTATATTTGGCAAATTCTTCTTGGAAGCTATGAAAAAGCATATGTGAAACGGGATAGAATGGATAATGCTGTTCCACCAAATAATTACAGAGACAGTTTCTCTGGATCCTCATGTTGGTCTCTTGAGTTTATAGAAGGTTTCTGAATTACTGAATTCAATTATGTTTCGTATTTATACTTAACATAAATACGGAATAGAGAATAGATTCCGACTGAACTCTGGGTCACCACCAGGCCTATTTCTTCCCTGGATCCCTCAACTCCCACTGCCTGGCGGCAGCGGTGAATTCTGAAATCAACAGCAGTGATTTAAGGCTCCAGGAGGTCAATACCTGGGAAGGTCCACAGTTCGAGGCTTCTTTGCTATTACACAGATCTTAATACTTCGGGGCACAGGATTATGAAGCACTCTCTGGGATGAGCCCAGGAATGATACCAGTACCAGACAGAGGACTTGCCACCCACTGCTTCCCTGATCAGTAAGACACACACGAGATGAGAGGTGACGGTCAACGCAGGCTGGTACCTGAGCTTGGCTTCCTCCGTTCCCCGTCCCGTTGCCCCCTCCACTGCTGCCTCCTCCGCTCCCCTGCTTGTGCTGCTGGGACCCCGTCATCTCAGCCATCCTCCTTTCCATCTGCTCCAGGCGCTCTAGGATGGACATCCTGAACTGGTTATCTAGGGCAGAACAGAGAGGAGTGAGGTTGTGCTCCTGAAGACGAGCAGTCGACGTGGGGCCTAGGCAAGCCTGCAGGACTGCCGTCAGCCAAACGCGGCCACAGAGGTCTGCCCCGGCCAGACTTCGACACCGGACTCAGCCCGACACCTCCCACAAGACTTGCGGCGTCTACAGCAGCTCAGAGTTCTCTGCTAAAAGAATAGAAAATCCCTTTCTGTTAAAGTCCTTGTTTCACGTCCCTGCTACCCCATTTCCTTGCCAAATTCCCAGTGGGAGCCTTGGAGAGATCTGATAGGTAAGCCCCAGAACAAATAAATGAAATGAGTACAGTTTAATTTAAATCAGTGGAAGAAAGGAGGATGTGTGTGTGTCAGTATGTATAAACAGTGTGTCTAAATAAATTATATATACACTTTTTTTTAAGAGTATTATCTGTTTAACCCAAACACAGGAAAGAAAGATTTTGTTGGTCATTCACTGGCTGAGACCCTCACACATTTCCTTTAACACGTGACAGTCTTTTAAGACCGATACAACCAAGTGTTCTACCTTTATATAGGGAAAACACCAGGCCATTCCCCCTGCGCCTAGGACTGTAACTCGAAGAAGTCTGCGCTTCTGTACCACACTGCTAAGATTAGACTCTCTCTCTCCACATTCATACATTTACACCCACATACATGTGCACACACACACATGCATATCACGATTTGGGCTGCATGCATACATAAGAAAATGAGCTAAGACCATTATTAAAGTCATTAGCACCTCTATTTATTCAACAAATTCTAAATAATGCTGTGTCAGGTATTTAGTAGTAAACCCATCAGAAAAGTCCTCCTCCCGCTCCAGTAGGGGACACAAGCAGGATAACAGGACGAGGAACAACAAGGTGGGGCTAGAACTCAGATAAGTCAACAAAGGCCACACTTGAGTTTGACCACAACCAAAAGGAGCCAGGTCTGCAAGACCTGTGTGAGTTACTAGCAGATGCAAAGGCCCTGAGGCAGGGTATTCAAGAAGCAGAAGGCAGGGGTGTCAGACCACAGCAGAGAAGAGCAGGGGGTAGACCTGGAGAGGGGCCCCTGACCAGACAGTACACAGTTAAGAACCCTGGCTGTGCCACAGAAGAGTCATGTAGCTTTGAACAAAACCTTTAGTGCCTCAGTTTCCTCAACTCTTCATTGGGGATAGTAACTATACTTACATCAGGGCTGTTGTGAGGACTGAGGATGTGCAAATGCGCAGAACACGTCAGTTCCATGTCGTCATCATCTTCTGACAAGGGAGTCAACTGTCTTGAGGAATTGACTAAGCAGCGGGGACAACCTATTTGGCCCCAAATGGTTCATGGCACAACTGTTTTCAAATACAACCACCTGAATCACGGAAAGGAAGGACTCAGGACAGGAGTATTTTATCAGCACACCTGGCCAGCCTGACTGTAAATCCCAACACTGGTGAGTAATTCTATAAGAAATAAACCAATGGGCAGGGCCAACACTTATGGAAAGTTTCCCGTGTGCCAGTCACCATTTTGATCGTTTTACAAATATTAACCCATGTACTTACTCTCCATAAGAATCGTGAGGTAGGTATCGTTCTCACCCTCTTTTCACAGAGGAGGAAACTGAGGCATAAGACAACTAATCTCTCTGGGGCTGAAGCATGGAGCTTAACTCCTACATGACACCAACAGGAAGGAGAGGTTGTGGGAAAAGACGCGCAGAATTAGTGTTACCCTAGGAAAGAGAACTTTTTCTTACAATAACATGACAGTAAATACCTGTTTCACGGGAAGATTTTTGAGACTGCTGTCCAATGGATTCCACTTTACTAAACCACAATGCCAGAGGAGGAAGACTGCTTTTTAAAGATCATGATATTATCTTCTAATAAAGCTATTTCCAGGAACAACACTGAAAGAAAAATCCTCCCCCTTTAAAAGTGAAAGAGAACGTCTCCGTGCCCATTGCACACATATACACGGATACGACAAACACCAAGGCCCCTTTGCTGAGCATCTCTGTGGCCAGTCACCTGCAGGAAGTACCGCGTCTGCGTGTGATGCACCGTGCATGGTCCTTGCCATCACGCGACCCTCCCGCCTTCAGGGCGTGGTACCAGAATCCTTATTCCATGCCTTCTCCCTTAGGAAAGCGACACTTTGCAGAATGCAGGACTCCTTTATGTGGAGCCAAATAAAGACTAAGAATCCTCCCTTTCAATTAGTGTGACTCCCAGTTGAATGGCAGGGTCGCCTCGTGGCCCTTGTCCCTGCTTCTTCCCATCATGCCATGCATCTACTCACAGACACTCACGCAGCCCACTGAGACGGGGGAGCTGCTCTAGCCGCCTACTGATGATTTCTTCTGCAGACCCCGAATCCGGCACCCACCAGACGAGTGTTCAGAACCCATTTCGCTGGTTTCGAGCACTTGTTTGGAGCACAGGGGCCGGAATTAACCTTCCGTGTCATGCACAGGGGCGGAAGGGCAGAGAGAGCAGTGTCCGGCTGTGCTCTGCCTCAGCGGGGTGCTGTGGGGCACCTGGCCCGCCACCTGGCCCGGGGAGATGGCTCTGTCCCGGCAGGTGCCCTGTCGCAGTGAGGACGGCCTCTCGTGCCTGCCCGCAGACACCGCAGAGACAGACCCTCCCGGACATGGGAGGGCCCCGCCTATGGTGTCTCCAGATCAAAACACGAAGAGTTCCAGCCCCGTGACTGCCACCGAGGTCCTGGCTTCTGTTCTGGGCTGTTCAGCAAGGCCCCCACGGCAAACCGTGCACTTGGCTCTCCACATGATTAAGCTGCTCTGAGAAGCACTTTATGAAGACACTCAGAAGCAATTATTTGCCTCTTAACAAAATTATATCACGCATAATGGGATCTCTGAGCCTCTCAACTCCAAAGGGGGAAGGTAGTGATAATTAAAATAAGAAACAACCTCAAATGGGAATGACCGAGCGGGCATCCGGTAGCAATCGGGCCTGCTGTACCGTGTTGACGGAGAATCACCAGAGCCTTCTGATCCCACTTCGTCTCCTCTGAGCGCGGCCAGGCCCTGCTCTGTCCACAGAGCTGACTCAGAGGGACGAAGTGAGGGTCTTCACGTCTCTGTTCCTAGCCAGCCAAAAGCAACGACCGCAGGCTTGTTTTGGTTTTACAGTCTGACGATGGTGCGGAAACCATTGTAAAATACTTGGCACAGGCAGAGCCTCCATTGTATATTATGTATGGTCATGGGATAAAGGGAATATAATTACTGAGAAGCAAAAAAAAAAAATTTGCTGATGACAGAGTAAAAAAGCAGATTTCAGATTCATTTACTCATGCACAAATGTTTATCAAGCACCTACTATGTGTCAAGCACTGGGGATGACTTGGACACTAGTGAAGATGTCCTTGCCCCCATTAGCTGGCCAAAAAATAATTTCTGCAGCCTCAATAAACTGGATTTTTGAATTAATATGTAGGAGGGAGGGGAGAGAAGAGAGAAAACAAATAATGTGTAAACCTAGGGGGCTGATAAACTTGGCCTCAGCGCTCACCTGTGACATTTCAAACAAAGCCAACAGTGACTCAGCTCTGAGGGATTCCAAGCCCCGTGTCCTTAGGACAGTGTGAGTGAGCAACCGAACTACTCCCCCATGGGCACTGGACCACACAAAACTGTACCAGGAGGACCTGCTTCCATGAGCACCTTACACTCCTGATGCCCAAGCAAGGGAAGCCAGCTGTTCTAGCCCGAGCTCCCGCCTGGCCGTCCCCAGCTTTCCATTCCTGTCTAGAAGGAGTAGGGCTCTATCTCACCAAACAACAAGATGCTGCTTCCACAGAAAGGTTCTCCCACTCTTCCCCTTCCCCTCCTGGCTCTGAAGACAGGGCCCAGGTGAGGGCCAAGCACTGGTCCACTTCTCCTGGAGCAGAAGCTCCGGGCATGTGTGCGGACATCTCTCCTGTGGCTGAGTGTCCGTGGGCTCTAGCCACGGTGCTCGTCCCTCGCTGCCGACAGAGGCCGCCCTCACAGGAGGCTTCCCCTCCTCGGCGGCTCTCACATGTTAGGTGGCATCCGAATCACCAGACTGATGGGGTGGGCTCTAGTCCTAGGGTCAGTTGGTTTTCCCTAGGAGGTGTGGGTGAGGCCCAGAGGTTTGCACTTCTAGCAAGTTCTCAGATGATGCTGATGCTTCTGGTCTGGGGCCACATTCAGGAGCCACAGCTCTAAGACCCCACGTCCCTCCACCAGAATGAATCCTCTCTCCACCTGAGTGCTCGTGAAGGAATGGTCCAAGAATTCCCCACTCGAGCAGATGCGCGGGTTGCTGTCCAGCGTGGACGCACGAGATGCGACCTCAAGGAAACCATGTCAGCTCCGTCCACAGTGGCTCTGTCAACAACACCAGGTTGCATACTTTCTTCTCATGTACACAGCCAATTAAGATCGGACAAAACTTGAAAACTATTTAAAATCCGCCCCCCTGCACCGCTGTCTGTAACGAATCAGACGCTACTTCATTCACTCCCATCAAATCTCACCTCCGCATTGCTCACTTCTCTCAGCGGACCAGCTGGGGCTTTGTGTCTTGTCTTTGTGTCTTGCTTGTCTCTGCAGTGATCTATTCACCTGCATGGTTTCAGGGAACAAGGGCATTCGACCACCACACAGCAATTCCTTCCCACAACATTCAAGACCCCCACACACACGTGCCTGCGCCCCAGACGGAAAGTAAATAATCCTGATGGCTCTGCAGCAGCAGTCTGGCTAGCAATACAGTTGGCCTCTTCCTGAGCCCATTCTGTGTCCCCTTTTGAGCAGAAGTGGCATTTTTAGACTGGGCAGCTGTGATGGAGTGGAAGGAGCATGGGAGTAGAGACGACAGCTCTACATTTAATCCTGTTGCTTCATGATTTAAAAAAAATGACCACTTTGCACCTCAATTTTCTCATGTGTAAGGAGGGGATATCACTATCCTATTGTTTTAATGCGAAATTTTTTAAAGTGTTGAGGCTTTCTTCAGTCTGAGCAATTCTTGGACTGGGACCCAGTCATACTGAGCGGACTCTTTTTTTTTTTTTTTTTTTTTTTTTTTTTTTTTTTTTTTTTTTTTTTT